>NW_014577194.1:386932-413448 GCF_000485595.1 Priapulus caudatus | reverse complement strand
TATATATATATATATATGGTATACATATATATATTATTTTGTATTTTCAGTTTCATACAATTAAATGCGCTTCTACCTTCTCTACACAGTAGGCCTATCATGAACACACAGACATACATAATTATTATTATAACCGAGATAAAACTAATAAAATATTGATTGATTAAGGCAATATTAGATAATATAGCATAATATAGAAGAACATTCATATGATTTACGCACTTTATTCGCAAATTGTTCTCCCCACCTTAAATTCCTTCGGCTCTCCCCTTCTCCCTCTTTCTGTCTATCTCTCGGTATCGCCCTTCTTATATACGGCTCTCCCTCTCTCCTGGAATAGAAATTTCTAACCAAATAAAAAAAATTTCCTCACCAGGTTGCGAGACTAACGTCAGTACACAATTTTTTTAAATGAACTTGCGATGCCTGCTATTTTCTTGGGTGTAGTTATAGCTGGGGTTTCTGGGGTTTAGGGATAGCTGACTCGATGACCCTATGGTCTTTCGCTACCCCTTCACCCCTCACATTAATGTTTTCTGTATCATTGTATCTTTGCTAATTGTGGTGATAAATAAATTTTTTGAATTGAATTGAATTGAGTAGTACGCCGTAGTACGTAGTAGCAGAGCATATAAATCAACAATAGTTGATTTATATGCTCTGGTAGTAGTACTCTTATCTTACCATCTTTTTCCATCTCATTTTTGACAAGGCGCCAATAGATAAGAATGATATTCTTCAATTTTGTCTATGATTTCATTTGCCCAATTTTTTCCCCATATTTTAATTGTTGTAACAATACTCTTCTCATTAAACGTTCTTGCTCTAAATTAATTATGTATTAACATTAATTTTTTATAATAGATTTTGTCAAGAATTGGTATTAGTTTTTATTATACCTGGGCTATAGCTCAACTCTTAGAACGATTAGTGGGGTTTTACTATGTGCACCTAGTAGCTAATCATTTTGAAAGCCTTCCAATAATTGTATTTCCTTTTTTGTTAGGTTTGTCCAAGTTTTACTATTATTTAATATAGATAGGAGTATCGTGCACTCATATAATTTCACTCTAGCTTCTACTGTGAAATTGCCTTAGTTTTAGTAGTTTTGGGTTAGGGTTTGATTTAGTCATTGATGACGAACAGTCAGAACCTTTAGTTTCTACGACCACTACTAGATGGCAGCAAAGCCGGGGTGAGAGTAGGGTCAGAGATCACCGATTTACCGTTCATTCGTTTTTCGTGTAGCGAGTTTGACGAGAGTTCATAAATGAACCGTATGTGCTGTTTTCGATGTTTTGCGTTGTTGTAGGTCCTAGTCGTTGTGATCGCCGGCTCAAGCTTGTGATAATGATTCTCTATTTGATGAGAATATATTACATTGATTATTCGGACACATAACGTTATATTGTATTATATAACATTTCTGTCTAACGTCATTAGGATTAGCTCCCTATCAAATTAAACCTGCGCGCTTCCACGCAGGCACCCACTCAGTGAAGGTGTCGAACTAGTACTAGTAGTAGTACTAGTACAGCTGCTACAACTTACAAGACCGTGAGGCTTGTGCCTATGGTAACTCGGCCAATAATACTCACGCGAAGACGCTGGAGTGGCACTGCTGCGAGCAAACTCATCACAACGTTCCCACAACCCGAGGGAATTAGTGAAAGTTGCGGTCGTTTTGTGCATAGTACAGTCTGCTAAATACTGGTACTTCCAATCGGGCTTATGACCGTTAAGGCCCCAAATCTTACAGATTTGCGAGAAAGAATGGATGCGGTGATTTCTGTAAGTGTTTATATTTATTAAATTTAGGCAATGCATTTTCATGATCAATTGCGGGGCTTTCCCCATAGAATAGATCATGCCGTCTAACGTAAAATCTTGCAATTGCAATATTGGGCATTTATGTCAAATTTTAATAGCATACTATTGCACTTTCTGTTTGTTAAGGATTATTATTGTTTATTTATGTTCCTTTTACAGAATCCTTTAGTGAAGTCATTTGCAGCAGGATCATTTAGTGGAACATGTTCAACTGTCATATTCCAGCCTCTGGATCTAGTAAAAACTCGAATACAATCTCCTGGGTCAGGAAAGTATGTCTATGTGCTAATTGTACTTATATATTATATATTATTGTATTTACTATAAGCACCAAGCATCTCTCGTCTTCATATTGATGTGTACCGACTCTGGTATCACGTACACAGCTGGTATAGTTGCCACTTTCCAAATAATGGAAATGGCATAGCGATTACACGAACATTTCTCTGCTACCATTATGACTCGCTGCACTGACACGGTGTTTACTGCACTACACACTACTAAACATGCGACTGGCACTGTTGCTGAAATTTAAGCCAGTGGCTGCTAGCGTTTTTGTGCCGCCACTTTTTAATTGAGTACACCGCCAACTCACGCAAAGTATACATAATCTCTTTAAACGTTTTACCAAATAGCAAGATAATAGCAAAGACAATCCAAACCTGCTCGTGACTACATTGAGTGTAGACAGAGTTCTGAAACACTTTCTGAAAGAGAGATACTGAAATCTGAACACAAACTCCAAGTTTCCATTGATACACATTCATCTATCAATGTAGTTCCATTATTTAAGTAAATAACAAATAATATATTATACTTTAGTGGGAATAATCTGTCATGCTTACTCGATACTATAAAATCAACCACTTTTCACAAATTATTGTCTCAATTGGCAATTACGATGAGGATATAATAACATGTTTTTCAATTAAATAATGGGTTTTAACCTATTATGCGACTGGAAATGTGTTCTTATATCCTCATCATAATTCCTAATTGGGGTTAGAATTTCTCTTTCCCTTGCATCTATTGATGACTATTCGGCACTATTATTAATGATTCCGCAGCCTGCTTAGCAACAATCAATCATGCAGCCACACTTCCATTATTTAGAATTGGTGTTACTATGTTGCTACCAGGCATAAGTGGCAGAGTATCTCCAGGCCAACACATATTGTGCATGTATATAGGTATAGCAGAGCATTAATAAGAGTTGTAACATGAACATGCCTACAGATACAGTATAGGTTTCTTCATCTCTATATGTTGACGTATATATATATAAAAATGTACACGTGTTTATGACAATTGGTTAGTGGAACTACGATGGAGCCTTGATGTTGTGATCCACATAGTATGCAACATAAGGTTGTACTCAGAATACATTTGAATACAATTGGTGCCTTTGTTTATCTGTTACAATATGGGAAGTTTTTAAAACAGGCAAATTGTTAAAAAATATGGCACTGTTTCCTCGACGTGGCCCTGCCAAATTTATGAATCTGGTTTTTAATTTTAGCATTAAACGTTCTACAGTTGTGTGAAAGTCTGCTGTATGGCCTTTTACTATAAACAGAACCGTCACTGATAACTGTTTATAATAAACCATTTTACAAACAATGTCACCTTCATCACTGTCGATCGTTTAAACATTGACTCGGATTTTCTGTTTTAGAACTAGTGGTGCACAAGGTCTGCTCTCTGTGATCGCTCAAGTAGTCCGTAAGGAACGCTTCATAGGTCTGTGGAAGGGAATGACACCTGTGAGTACTCCCATCTATATCGCCAGGACGAGAGCTTTCAATAACTGCTTCAATTTGGTTAGCTGTATGTTTCTTGTAATATATATATATATATATATATAAACATATATGGGTTATGAAAAACACCTTTGTTAATCTATTTTCCAGTCGATAACGCGCACAATACCTGGTGTGGGCATTTATTTCTGTTCACTGCACTGGCTCAAGACAAATATTGGGTATGGTGTAATTAGAAGTAGATAATAGGGAAGGAGTGTGACTTCAATAAACTTGGGGAAATTCGTCATTTACTAGCCTTAGAATACCTACGATTTACTACGCATAACTCAACCAACTTGAGCTCAAATCATACACAGTACATTTGCCTAGCATCGTGCAAAATTGTTTCCTCGTATACACCCGCAATCCAGAGATACAGACTAAAATGTACGACACGATTCTCCATTCTGTTGCCAGCAAACCGAATGTATAACCCGCCTAACTTGAAACAAAAGGCAGCTACAAACGACTCTTGTGCACTCTTGTGCCCTTGGTGATGCGGTGTGGCTCGCTGGGAGATTGGAGCTGGAGCTGCTGCTGATTGTGGTGGGCGTGCGTGCGTGGGGGGCATACCAGCTGTAAATAGGTCAAAGATTAGCTCGCCGAGTGTTGCGTCGATGTCCAATCTCCCAGCGAGCCACACCGCATCGCCGAAGGCACAAGAGTGCACAAGAGTCGTTAGTAGCTGTCGTTTGTTTCAAGTTGGGCGGGTTATACATTCGGTTTGCTGGCAACAGAATGGAGAATCGTGTCGTACATTTTAGTCTGTATCTCCGGATTGCGGGTGTATACGAGGAAACGATTTCGCACGATGCTAGGCGAATGTAGTGTGTACGATTTGAGCTCCAGTTGGTTGAGTTACGCGTAGTAAATGGTAGGCATTCTAAGGCTAGTAAATGACGAATTTCCCTTGTTTATTGACGTCACACTCCTTCCCTATCTACTTCTAATGTAATTGATGTTACGTGTTAAGGTAGCAAACGTTGATGAGTCATAGTGACATTACAGTTACAAACTGTTTGTTAATCTGATTAATACAAAGGTAGATAATAAATTGGGCAACTATAAATCAAATGTGAATTTTAGTATTATGTAGCATGCATGCATAATTCTGAAATTTTCTATCTAGTTAGTCCTGATATGAACTTCTCCACAGTGTTTGTTATGGATATAATGTCAACATAATTTCTCTGTTCTCTCTGTTTCTCTTTGTGTTGTATGTGCTGCTCTATCAGATCTACAATCATATACTTGTAGATCATTTAGCCTTTATAAATATATATACATATTTTATACCTGTACATTCTCCTTATTATTATTATAGGCCTGTAGACACACACTCCCCTCTCCAGACAATCGGTATTGGAGCAGGAGCAAGGTGTGTTTCTGGAATTGCTATGCTCCCCTTTACAGTCATAAAAACACGTTTTGAGGTAATTATGCTTTTTGTATTAGCAACACTGTGAAAATATGGATACATTTATTCATGATGACATGGGTAACATGTGATAAATGTTGATGATTTTTGTTGTTATTGTTTTACGTCTTTAAATATATATTTTGTGAAATTTAAATATACGTGAACAATGTTATGCCAGTCCCAATCAATTGTTCGAGATATCTGAAGAATAAAATACTTAACACTACATTTTTAAAGCCTGTTTTGACTATTAGTCTGTAAAAGAGACTCCAGTGGGTGGCGTGTTGTTTTAATGTGTCACTTCTTTTTCAGAGCAACTACTTCCAGTATAGAGGGATAATCCATGCTCTTAGGGATATATATGCTAAGGAGGGTATAGCAGGTATTGTTTCTTCTTCAATTTGCTGTGATGGCAAGTTAGCTAGAGACTACAAATTAGCTAAATAAGAACTCAGGGGTGGGACTGCTCCTATATTTACCATTTTTTCTTGTGTTTTCCACTTTATGTGTTTTCTACTTTGAGTAATCTATATATTTTCCAGTTTATTTCGTAAAACCTATATTTTTATATATATATGTTATCAAAGGCGAGCCTTAAAAATGTTGAAAATTAATATTTTTAATTATTAGCAAGTATACACTAATTACTAACTGTAAATAACTTGCCTTCTTAAAATGACATTTTATCTGTAAAATTGTTTTAGAAAACGTCTGTTTACGTCAACGACTAGTTATATCAATCCACCTGGCTAGATGGTTATAAAACTTTTGGCATATACTATTTAATACAAGTCTGTTTTTATATATCTCTTTAATGTTCAATCAGCTCTGGTTTTCTCTTTGCCAGGTCTATACAGTGGGTTTTCAGCGACCCTGCTGCGTGATGCCCCGTTTTCAGGTCTCTACCTCGTATTTTACACACAAGGAAAGAAGTTGGTACCACATGGTAATGCCATCATCTGTTTCATGCAATTTCTACCCACATGATAGAGATAACATGTTTGAAATTCGTCTGTATGCCATATATGCAGATTACGCTGCAGGTAGAACGTTTCTTTTTGTCGAGTAAAGACTGTTGTGGACATTTCCCTCTGAGGTGTGTTCGTAGTTTGGCTCACTATCGATACCCAACCTACATATAAACTCTGCTGAACCACATACAGGACAACCTGAAGCAACCCAGACGTTCCACTATGCGAAAAATAATTGATCTATCTGCCTGACTTGACCTATATACAGACTTGGATATTGTTGCTAGGCCGCGGCCGAACTCACCCTGTCTGTACATGTACGTCCACGTGTACACGCCAAAATGTCATCATGCTAGTAACTAGTTTTTAAAACGTCCCGTCGCCGATTAAGTAGATCTGCCGCCGTTCACGTCAATCGAATAGTTGCGAGTCTCCCCAGCAGTCTAGGACTGACCGGCGTCGCTCGCTTTTTGTGTTGTGTCGTGCAGAGGCGATGGACAGCAACTACGTTCCCCTGATTCACTTCGGATGCGGCGTGTCGGCAGGCGTCCTGGCGTCTGTCGTCACGCAGCCCGCCGACGTCATCAAGACGAACATGCAGCTGTTCCCGCGACGGTTCGATACCGTGTTCAACGCGATCGGCTTCGTGTACAAGGTAACTCGCTGTCCCACCGCCGACGCATCCTGCCGTTTCACATTAGGCCAAAACAAAATATATGTGTGGTTACCGTTACATGCCGGAAAAAATAGGGTAGGTAGGTAGGGAAACCATTTTATTTTCTTGACATGTTTTATTTACGAACCATGTCCGAAGGATGTGTGTTGTGCCTTTTGAAGCAGGAACTGTCCAATTCATTTTATTTTTTTTATTTTTTACTTTAAGGAAAATTGACAATAAAATGTTTAGGGTCGCTGGGAATAAATAGGGTCGGTCGGGAAACCGTAACCACACCTATATTTTGTTTTGGCCTTATCGCTCTATTATAAACCTGGAAGACTAGTCGCCAATCTCTTTCTGTTGTTGCTCAGAACGTGAGCGAGTGGACAATGAGTCGCACTCCGGTACATCGATCGGTCGGTTGAATGGGATCCCGCTAGAAAATGCCTGCGGGTGCGAGCCGACGCCGAGAAAAAATGTTGGCGATTTTCTCTGTGCGAGACCGGTGGTATTCTTCCACGTTTATAGTAACCGTTACCTGACTGTCCTTGATCAATGCAGGCTGTTCCTGTTTCACCTTGGTGTTTCTCTTTTTTTGTTTTCCAGTTGTATAATCCCGTGTGTCACCTGGGGCTGACCCGGGGACGTTTAAACATAATGTGAGGTAAGGTCGGCAGGTATGTTGTAAATAAAACTAATAAAACTGATGTGCATCGATTAAGTTAGCAGGCCGTACCCCACGGAGGCAGGGCAATTGCATGCAGTTAAACTGCATCAGCCTTGACGTGTGTGTGCGTGCTTGCATAAGTGTGTTTGTGCGGGGGTGATTGTGTGTGTGTGTTGAGCATATGTACGTGATTGTTTCGGCCTAGAAATTAACAAGAGTTTTATTTTCACAGCCATTTCACCAGAGAATGGTTGGAGAAGCTTTTTTCTGTGGCCCACCACTAATGTGTTGGGCGTTTTGTAATTCTGTGATTTTGTAAAACGACCTATTGTTACTGAAACATTATGGGATTTGAATTTCCTGAATATTTAACAGTGCAGTGTCTATCCAGTTGTGTACTTGTATAGGAAGCTCCTGTCACATAATGTACGTATAGAAAGGGCTGTGTTTTCATGATTGTAAAGACGTAGTGCAATGGTTGCAACAAATTCCATAGACCCACGTAGCTGCATAAACGTCCACGTCTTGATATTTATAGGCACATGTCCTGAAATATTAATTACCTCGATCAATTATCGTGCGCTATATTCGCACGCATGCTAAACAATAGGGTGTTTGCAACGCCAATGGCTATTCTTGCTCCTACTCATACTAGATCCAAAAAGTGCATTCCTATCGTAGTTGTAGGCTTATTGACCTTTGACCTGTTAGTAATAATAAAATTGTGGCATAGTGACTCAATTAATTAGCAAAGTAACATCCTGACATGAGATTCACTAAAGAGACATTTTCTAATAAAGGAATTTAAATTAAATTTGTCGAAAATATGTGAGGGTTGCCCTATTTAAAGTCTAAACGTAAAGGGGGCTTATGTCGAGCTTGCGAGCCGACTCGACTGGAAGCAACTGGATTTCGAGCAACTGGAAGCGATCAGCAGCGACTAGTTGCGATCAGTTGCCCACTGTTCTATTCCGAGCAACTAGTGGCAGCCAGTCGCAGACAGTCGCGTCGCAGTCGATCGACCTAAGCACTGCAGTCGCCGTGAATTGCAGCCAGTTGCTTCCAGTCGAGTGATAGCAAGCCCGACATAAGCCCCCCTTATGGCGATTGCTTGTCAAAGGCTTTGGATAGGTGCATGGAAACGTATTGCTGTTACAGTGTAGTGTTGCTTGCTGCATGCAGGGGCGTGTACAGGATTTGTAGCAGGGGGTTGGGGGGTCTAACCGTAACCAAAACTTGCGAGCACGCGAAGGGGGGTCTGGGGGGTCCTCCCCCAAACATTTTTTGAAATTAGACCTCAGATACGTTTTCTGCGCGAGCCTGGGGGGGCTCCGCACCCCCTGGACCCCCCCCCTTCTGTACACGCTCCTGGCATGCTGATAACAGACTTAGTTTAAAAAAGCTGTTTCTTTTTATCAGATGTAGTTCAGTACCCTCGTATTTGTGTATGGTAGTAAAAAAACTAATCTTTTGGGTTGTACTAGTACTACATGTTACAAGTGCTGGCATATGTGCTGTTCCTACCCGCTCCTGTGATCCTCTTCATTGCGTTTGATAACTACTGTACCTGGTGCAACTTAACAAAACTAGTTTACAAAATCAGATGGATAGTCATCAGAAGTAGATAATAGGGACTATAGGATAATAGGGATAATAGACCCTATTATCTACTTCTGATAGTCATGCAAATGTTTCTTTTAGAAAATTTTTATAGACGTTCAGGAAAACCAGAAAATCTATGACCAAGGCTTAGATAGGGTGATTCTTTTACTAATATAGTTTCCTATGTTACCTTGCTTATGTATGTGATTATGAAATGAATTATTTTCTAATCAGAAGATTTCATTCTATTCTGTATAAAGTTGTTTACATAAGTAACAATTATATTTTCAGTAATCTATCTTTTTTCTATTTTAGATTTCAAGGAGGAAAGAGTAATAGTTGTCTTCACTTTATCGTGTTGTTGTAGTCCGTTTGTGTTGAATGCTGTACGTGAGGTGCTCTGGATTCAAAATTAGAATGTGTCTGTGTCATAGTGGGGCCACCGTGTCCTTGCATGCCATGCTTGCCGTCTCCTTGCCTGCCAAGGCAGATGCCATCAACTTTATGATTAGGTCAGTTAGGGTCATGTGTGTCATTTCAGCTATAAATCTGGTTAGGTGCACATAGCTAGCAAAGACAACAAATAAACATCCATTGGTTATACTACCATTTCAAACATTTTCTAGTTCAGGTAAAAGCAGTGCAGCTTAATATTGTGAGTGATCAGGCTGACTGATGTAGACCCCTTTCTCTGTAGTATGGGGGGAATTGCTTTGGAAAAATGTCTCGATGAAGTCACTGTTGAGTTGTTTAATTGTAGGACTACTGAGAAATCTATAACATTTTAAATGCTAGTACCATCAGCTTAAGATTAAAGCCCCTCATACGTGTAAGTTGGAAATAAGGAGAACTTTTTATATGAAAATCTCTGTAATCGGTTTATTCATCATTTCAATTATTAAGTATATGTGCTATGTTATTGAATTAACTGACGCAACAGTGTATTTTTTTTCCAATAATTTCAATTTTTATATATATAATATGTGTGTGTGCGTGTGTGCGTGCGTGTGTGCGTGTGTGCGTGCGTGTGTGCGTGTGTGCGTGTGTGTGTTTGTGTGTAAAAACTTTTTCGTGGATTGAATGTTATTGGAAACAGATCGAAAACTCATAACTGTAATGATAAGGGCAGAACCCTGGCTGTGAGCCCGTGTACCTCTTCGATGACAACTTTTGTCAAATGTAGAGATGACTTCAGTCGTTGATAATCGGTTGGTACTTTGTGGATTCCCTCGAGGAGAGCTTTCCAGGCAATTCACTCGGCACCTGGGGTCTGTCGTGTGAGACCCTAATGTTAGTTACAGTGCTGATCTGAATGCTGACTGTTTGTGTGCATTTGCAGACCTATGGACTCGATGGTTTCCTTAGAGGGTTGCTACCTAGAACGCTGCGGCGCACACTAATGGCAGCTATGGCATGGACATTCTATGAATCCGTAAGTGTCATGTTCAATATTGGTGTTTTCTCGGTCTGTTTTTGTTGAGTTTAGATGTGAATCTCATAGGGAATGAGGTGCTGCCACCTGCTGGGCACTGTTACTTGGTTGGGTCTGTGTGAATGACGAGGGTAGTAAATACTTGTGCAGATAATTTGTCGGTAAATTTTACCATTTCACTGGGATTTCCCATAGATACACGCTGTGATTGTGGGTTACAATGTGTTAGTTCTGTCAGCTTATATTAAGTGTGTTGTTTGTATCCCTGTTATTTTGATAGGCTATGAAGAGGATGGGACTGTCATAAACATCGTTTTGAGGTGTAGTTGTGTGATCTGTTGCTGGACAATTGGCTGTGATGGTATGTCGAGCAATGAAGGTGCTGCCAGAGATAGTTGACATTGTACTTGTCCCTCTACGTGGTCCTCAGAGGAAAAATGAGGCATAGTGGAGAGACAGCTGCCAGAAAAGATGCACAGTGTGCCTTGAAGTGCATGAGGTGTTGTGTCACAACACCTCATTGCTCACACTCACAGTTGAAACTCAGAACAGCTGAACGTAGGACGACGGTTTAATGTAATTAGCGTGATGCCACTTAACGTAGCCAGTATGTGGGTGGACTTGATAATGATGCTACTGCTGCCATTGGCATGATGTAGAAGTTGGTGCAGGTTCATGACATGGATGTAGCGTTGCCTCATTTAGTCAAAAATGTTATATGAGGACGAGTGTACAGCTGAGATAATTTGTAAAATAATATGATTTTGGTCAGATTGTTGTGCATTTTGAATATGCATATAGTGTTGCCCTATGTTACAATTATGTAAAATGATGTATTGTTGGCACGAGAGGATGTAAATTTATATACCAAATTAGTGCTGATCAACTGTCAAATCATCTACTGCGATGTGCACAAAATTCTGTGACACTTTCGAATGTCACTTTGTAATGTGAGAACTTTGAAGGTGCATGTTGAACACTGTAAAAATGTAGAGGTGGTTGAGTTGGTGTTCTTGTATGCTATATTATAATATAATATTAAAATAATTATTTTATTACAGTCTTTTGAAATTTAAGTCTCACTAACTTACCAAGACAATTTTAATATTGTAGCATTACCAATATTTCTTGCTTGTGTGAATTTCGAATATATAAACATTGCTTTAATTTGCAATTATTTTATCATTGATTGAAGCATGTACTTGTATTCTAATTAAAATGAATAAATAATCCCCAGTTGTTGTGAAGGAAACAAGTAATTTTATGACAATATTTATTAGTACACGTTGTTTTGGTTCTTGTGGCTGTGATAATTCTCAGGTCAGTTACTATGAGCTTCAAGTATTGGATATTATAAACATGGACTTATGGGGCACTACTATATGAGATGAATTGCTGAAACCGTACGAAAAGGATTCATGGCAAGAGATTGTCTTTTGACACGTGACCGCTATTAAATCACTACAGGTTCATTAGCCTGTTAGGTTAGAGGATGTGACGCATTATTGGTTGCATTGTTATGCAAATTGTTACAAACAATTTGTACAAAGAAATTGTTATGCTCTGCTATTTCTACTGTTTTCTTTTTCTGATAACTTTCAAAGCACCTAGATTCCTTAGATCTATTAGAAATCTAGTTCTTAAAAAATATCCTCAGCAGGGCAGAAATTTTCCTAGTTCAGGGAATTTTGCTTAAGGTGCCCTCACACAATAGCGTATGCTGAACACCTATGAGTTGCGTGTGAAAATATATTTTTATACGCACCAAACGCAACCCAAATCAGCAATTTTGTTGATTTCTAAAGGCCCCGTACACACCATAGCGTATCGCTGAATACCTATGAGTTTGCGTGTAAAAAATATTTTTATACGCACTCAAAACGCAATCCCAAATCAACAATTTGTCAATTTCTAGCCTATTTCAACCTATGGTTGCGTGTGAGTTGCGTGTGGGTTGCGGTGATGAGTTGCGGTGGGTTGCGTGTGGGGTTTACGTATGGTTGGCGTGTGAGTTGCGAACTGAGCTTATGAATCTCCGCAATATCTGTCGATGCACCTGCGTACGAGTTGCGTCGAGTTTGCGTGTGAGTTCGTGCAGAACTTACGAGATTGCGTTTGAGTTGCGTTCAAAACTTACCAAGTTGGCGTTGGACCTGCGTGCTAGTTGCGTTTAATTGCGCGATGATCGTCCACGTGGTAAAATCCTGTGAATAAAAAAACTCTAATAACGGTACAAACTGCGATGTCGGAGTCTTGTACCCGAGGCCAAGGTTGGCCGCAAAGTGACTGGCCAGCTTCAGTGCCAGGGTTCAAGGGGCAACACTCTGTAACTTCGTGTTTTGGCTTGGTGATGCGAGACCAAAACCCCCTTTCTCCCCGTTAGCAGCTCATCGTAACATCTCGGTGGCATCCTCATGAAGTTCTGAACTGCACCGTTGGTCCTCGTTCGCGACGAGCTCCACCAGAAGCTGGTCGTAGAGACCCAAGTCAAGGGCCTGCTAAATCTCTATGGTCTAACCCAGACTTCTCTCTTCTTCTTCTCTTCTTTCTTTCTTCTTCTTTCTTCTTCTCTTCTTCTTCTTCTTCTTCTTCTTCTTCTTTCTTCTTCTCCCCCTTCTGTTTATTCTATTCTGTAATGTGTTGGTGTGCTAATTGACCAGCATTAAACGATATCCAATAACAGCAAGAGGTAGCTCCATGTTGTCACCTCGGAGGTCGCACAAACAAGCTGAACACCGATCTATGACAAGGCGCCAACTATTTATACCATTTTCTCAACCACGACATGTAGTACGCAACTAACAACGCACTCAACACGCAACTAATAGGTTTGGGGATACGCTGGGAATACGCAGCAGATAAGGTTGGGGTACGCTACACCAACGCAACAGGATGCGCAACAGGCCACGCAGCACACGATCTCGCACATGATCGCAACAGGGTAACGCAAACATTCGGCAACAATTACGCTACCAAAATCCTGGCCGATTACCTCAAATTTGGACCTGCGATCACCTGCGTTCATAACTTATGAGTGCAGTACACTGTTGCGATCGTGTTGCGATCGTGTTGCGATACGTGTTTCAGTGCGTAGCGTACCTGTTGCGTCCTGTTGCGTATAAATTGATCGCAGCATTCGCAGAGAACTTTTTGACAGTTCAAAATTCTCTGAACTTACCTGCGTGTTCTGCGATCACCTGCGTGCTTGTTCGTACTCAAACCTAATAAAACCTATCAGTTGCGTGTGAGTTGCGGCTTCGTAATATGTCCCCACTATTTTTATTGCGCAACCATACGCAACTGGTAATCGCTATGTGTGACGGCACGCTAACTCTATTCAACGCTAATGGGTGCGTGTGGGTTGCGTGTGGGTTGCGAACATGAACTTGTGTAATCTCCCCGCAATACTGGCGATCACCTGCGTACCGAGTTGCGTGGCGAGTTGCGTGTGTAGTTGCGCTGCAAGACATTTCACGAGTTGCGTGTTTGAGTCTGAGTCAAACTTTACCAAGTTGTATTGTGACCTGCGCTGTAGTATGCGAATATCGGTCACGTTGTAAAAAACCTGTATAATAAACTCCATAAATATCGGCATCTCTCCAGGGTCCAAGTAATGATGAACCGTTGTTCTCCACACGGTCGAGCTGCTGATTCTGTAGACCAGGGTAGCGTAACCTCATTGAGATTGTGGCAGGCAAATGCAGTTTGCATACAAGCTTGAAAATTTTTGGAAGCATGTCTGCGAATGGTAGCGCAAGCATAAACCTGGATCGTTGCGCTAGGATTGCCAAAGACATTTTCCAAAACCCTCCTGGCACGGAAGAGCCGTAATTGAAGATCCTGTGTTATCAATTCCAGACCACGGAGTCCGTCAGGGCTTCATCAATGGTCTCTCTGAGGTGAATGCAATCGTCCCGATGAAGTAGTAGGGTACATCCTGGGTCATTCGTAGAGGATGTGGTCGTGGAATCGCGAATGTTCATCCCCTTCCCACATTATTCCTTGCAGCTCGCAGTTTTTTTTTATTGTAGATTTGGCGTCTGATCGAAGACCTAAACCACCGAAGTCCTGCCCAGATGAATTTGTAATCAGCATCTACGAGGCCGAGGATCACCACAGAGTAGAACCCCTTGTAGTTGTAATACATGGATCCACTGTTGGGGGGACACCTACATGCCACGTGCTTCCCATCTAGGGCCCCACATGTATGGGGAAAGTTCCACCTCTTCATGAAGTTGTCTGATATGGCACGCCATCCCTCAGGAGTGGTGGGGCAGGTCATCACCTCCTCCATGTACTCATCAATGATGGCTTGGCAGACCTCACGGACCACGACTGAGATGGTGTTGGGTGGTACTCTCCATCCGTACTGCATGTCGGAGTACTTGGTACCCGAGGCCAGGTGCCGCAAAGTGACTGCCAGCTTCAGGCCAGGGTCCAGGGGCAACCTGTACTTGGTGTTTTGCTTCGTGATGCGAGGACCAACTCTCCGTAGCAGCTCATCGTACATCTCGGGGGCATCCTCATGAAGTTCTTGAATGCGCCTTGGTCCTCGTTCCGGAGCTCCACCAGAAGCTGGTCGTAGAGACCAAAGTGAAGGCGCCTGCTAATCCATGGTCTAACCCACACTCTTCTTCTTCTTCTTCTCCCCCTTCTGTTTATTCTATTCTGTATGTGTTGGAGTGCTAAATTTACCAGATAAAACTGATGTCCAATAACAGCAAGAGGTATAGCTCCATGTTGTCGCCTCGGAGGTCCACCAACAACGGACACCGATCTAGAAAAGGCCCACTATTTATACCATTTCTCAACACGCATGTAGTACGCAACTAACATGCAACTCACACGCAACTAATAGGTTGGATACGCAGGGCATAGGTTGGGGATACGCTGGGAATACGCACAATATGTTGGGGGTACGCTACAAACGCAACAGGATTGCGACAGACACGCAACACGATCGCAACATGATCGCAACAGGTACGCAACACATTCGCAACATGTACGCTACCAAAACCTGGCCAGATACCTCAAATTTGGACCTGCGATCACCTGCGTTTATAACATAGTTGTGTACCAGTTGCGATCGTGTTGCGATCGTGTTCCGTGCGTAGCGTACCTGTTGCGTCCCTGTTGCGTATGGATTAATCGCAGGCATTCGCAGAGAATTATTGAACTGTTCAAAATTTTTGAACTCTTACTCTGCGTGTGTCTGCGATCACCTGCGTGCTTGTTGCGTACTTCAAACCTATAAAACCTATTAGTTGCGTGTGAGTTGCGTTCGGAACTTATGCCCACTATTTTTTATTCGCAACCATACGCAACTGGTGATCGCTATGGTGTGACGGCACCTTATATTAGTTAATTGCGTGTGAGTTGCGTTCGGAACTTATGCCCACTATTTTTTATTCGCAACCATACGCAACTGGTGATCGCTATGGTGTGAGGGCACCTTTAGAAGTGGGAGCGCTGAACAAGCTGCGTTTACACTGTCGATTTTTTGTCAGCAAATCGTACCTATGTCAAGTGCATTCCAACTTGCCCCCGACTTGACCCAAGTGCATTCCAACTAATCGGCTGAAATTTGATTGTGTTGGAGTTGGAGTCGGAGTCAAGTCGCCGAGTTGGAGAAATAGAACGTGTTCTATTTTGCACGACTCGGACGATTTGCTGACAAAAATGAAGAGCAACGCTTCGCAATTTATTTTTCGATTTCGCAACAACATCATACGATACACTGGCGCCCACAGGTCTTAAGAAAGTAGAAGCACAGAAGGATAAAATTCTCAGTGATAATAAAAAGCAGGCGCGCTGCATGCTAGGGGGAGTATGGGGTCATGCCCCCCCCCCCTACAAATGTTTGAATGGTAGACGTCTGGAGATGCAATCTGGTGAGTCTTGCGAGAGAGATTTAGAAAGAAAAAGGTAGAAACACAATTTTTTAACCCAAAATTTACTGGAAGTACTGTGCTTCCAGTGCTTCTATCTGCGGGCGCCACTGATACGATACACTACAATACACTTCCGGGAGGTGGAGCAACATGGCGCGCCACATATGCATAGGTGTGTTCATATTTACCACTATGGTTTTACACTATAAGTATTTTCCGCCATTTCTTCTGAAAGTGTTCATTAGTAATTAGTTGATGACTCATGGTTGTTTGTATATTGTACGTGTTGTCCATATATGGCGGTATATTTGTTTAAATGAAGGTGCCTTCACACCAAATTAGTTAGTGAATGGTGTATAACGTTGGAACATATTGTGAAGGGAGTGACTGATTCATTGATGCTCAACTTCAAGGGGTCGTTGTCGTATCAGGTACTACAGATGGTACATATGATATATGTATACACAAAGTGTACCAGACTTATACTACAGAAGTGTACCTTAACCCTAACCCTAACCCTATCCCTAACCCTAACCCTAAACCTAACCCTAAACATACCTCATATAAAAATATAAACGTAATACCAAACAACCTAAAACTACCTATCTGTAGTACCTGATACGACAACGACCCCATCTTCCTCATTGACCGGCCAGTATTCGTCTCGTTTCTGAAATGACCAAATATGAATATAGGTTTCAATTTATCGCATCTCTACGCCAAGAAATTCGTTGTTCATGCTTAAAGCAGGATGTACTATAGAAGTTGCGCTGGTGAATGTCGTAGGACACGTACGTACTAGTAGTAGTACTATCTATGGTACTACATAGCACAGATTATGATGTTGAATGTTGTGAGCAAGTGAAGTGATGGTGCCGGCTGTCACCACACTACAGGTCATTCATGTACGACTCGTTACTTAGACTATGGGTACGACGTGGAGTGACGCTCCCTTTTATTCCGTGATTGTACACAGGTCCATTTAAAGCTTTGTTTTCACTACCGGTACTGACGCTGAGAGGGTCTATGTCCCCCGGGGTACTGCCGGAACGTACCCTGGGTACGGTACGGTATACCGAAACGTACCCTGATACTATCTAATATGCCGGACCGTATCTCGCCTACTCCACTGACAAGTCTAGGGAGTCGTCTACGCCTACTCCCTAACCTGAACCCGAACCCTAACCCTAACCATATCAAATAGTGACCAGGGTACGTTCCGGTATACCGGACCGTACCCAGGGTACGTTCCGACCGTACCCTGGGGGACATAGACCCTATGAGCGGTACTGACTTCATGCAGTCAAATTGGCGAATTGTACCAGTTTCACTGTTGTACAACCGTCAATCGGCAGTGTAAATGTAAAAGTCGAGTGACCAACTGGCTGGGAGGTGGAGGGTTAGGAGATTAGGAGATATTCTTTTTTCCCAACTCGGTATTGCTGAATTGTATAGGTTTTTGCCATGCGGGCCACTCATAGAACAGCAATCAGGAGGTGTGTCCCTCTACCTAGGGGAGAGCACGTTTTTGCCATTGGCGCCACGCTGCTGGCATAGAATACTTGCAAAAATGCGTATCCGCATTGCCCTGCACGCACACTACGGGCCGGGTCAAATGTTGAAACGTTTGCCCCCTCGCGGTAAATAACGTAAGAGCTTTAAACATATGATAATATATAGAGATGTTGGTAGAAAGAAGAAAAACGCCAAGTTGCCTGCATAAAGTCGAAAGTGTAAACCCAGCTT
Organism: Priapulus caudatus; assembly: GCF_000485595.1. Taxonomy (NCBI): domain Eukaryota; kingdom Metazoa; phylum Priapulida; class Priapulimorpha; order Priapulimorphida; family Priapulidae; genus Priapulus; species Priapulus caudatus. Next base: position 395,429 of record NW_014577194.1, on the reverse strand, counting down.
AAGATGCAAAATTCTAAATTTGGCATGTCATTATTCAGGTGTGCTAGGGTGTGCTAGGGTGTGCTATAGGTGTGCTAATATTATGTAAGCGCGACATGAGTCTATAAAACACTATCTGCGGATTAGGATAATACACAATATTTACATCAACAACAACAACAGCAGCAACAACGTCAACAATGAAAAAAAACAGCTACAATAACAACATAATTAGTACATTGGTTAGTTATTAATTTTATATTCATGTGTTGAGTGTGGGGGGGTCGTATATATGAGCAACTATTCTTTATTCTACACAATAATGCTGGTCATACCTCGTGCTTTTTCAGACTCGCTGATGTTACATATGTGAGAAAGCTGTATGAGAGTCACAGAGACAGTTGATACGAAAGACAAAGAGCAAAGACTATTATTCTCCCCATTACACCCATTTCCGATCGGAGTAGTATATAGGTAAATCATTGTACTGTTTGGTGTAAACCTCTTTGTAAACCTTTTTTTAGTGTTAACTATATAACTAAGGCCAGTGTTAACTATATCAGCCATGGGAATGCAGTTCTCCTAGTAGAGGATTATTTGGCCTTAAATTGCCGAGAATCAGTAACTCTCTATAAATTTTCAATAAAATAAGCTGTACGTTTCCAAAAAGTGAAATTCGACGCACGTGCTCTTGAGGTTTACCCAATGCCGGGCGGATCGTGACATTGTTTTTCTCGCTCGCTCCCGGCAGGAGGCGCCACCGCGACGACGATGATGTCCCACGACGACGGCATCGACGACATGCCGGACCTGCTCGCCGACGACGAAGACATCGAGGAGACGAAGCCGTGCATCCTGAAGGAGCGCACGGACACGGTCGACCTGACGACGGACACCTCGCTCGTCGTCGACATCTCGGACGCGCTCAGCGAACGCGACAAGGTCAAGTTCACGGTGCACACGAAGACGACGCTGCCCGACTTTGCACAGCAGGAGTTCTCCGTCGTGCGGCAGCACGAGGAGTTTATCTGGTTGCACGACCGCTACGTCGAGAGCGAGGAGTTCGGCGGCTACATCATCCCGCCGGCACCGCCGCGGCCCGACTTTGACGCGTCGCGCGACAAGCTGCAGAAGCTCGGCGAGGGCGAGGGCACGATGACGAAGGAGGAGTTCAACAAGATGAAACAGGAGCTGGAGGCGGAGTACCTCGCGACGTTCAAGAAGACGGTGGCGATGCACGAGGCGTTCCTGCAGCGCGTCGCCGCGCACCCGGTGCTGCGCAGCGACCACAACTTCCGCGTCTTTCTCGAGTACGACCAGGACCTGAGCGTGCGCGCAAAGAACAAGAAGGAGAAGTTCGGCGGCTTCCTGCGTAACATCACCAAGTCGGCGGACGAGGTGATGCTGCACAGCCAGCGCGACGTCGACGAGTTCTTCGAGCGCGAGAAGTCGTTCCTCGAGGAGTACCACGCGCGCATCAAGGACGGCACGGCGCGCGCCGACCGCATGACGCGCTGCCACAAGAACGTCGCCGACACCTACATCAAGATCTCGGGCGCGCTCGTGCAGCTGGCGACGGTCGAGAGCACCGAGCTCGCGCGCTTCCTCAACCAGCTCGCCGACGCCTTCGAGAAGGCGCGCAAGATCGAGGGCCGCGTCGCGTCTGACGAGGACCTCAAGGTCTCCGACACGCTGCGCTACTACATGCGTGACTCGTCGGCCGGCAAGGACCTGCTGTACCGGCGGCTCAAGTGCCTCGCCAACTACGAGAATGCGAACAAGATGCTGGAGAAGGCGCGCCTGAAACACAAGGACATCCAGCAGGCGGAGCAGGCGCAGCAGCAGGCGCGCGACAGCTTCGACCATATCTCCGAGATCGCAAAGTCGGAGCTCGGAGACTTCAAGACGCGACGGGTGCAGACGTTCCGCAAGAATCTGATCGATGGCGCGGAGCTGGAGCTGAAACATGCGAAGGCGCACCTGCAGTTGCTAAAGAACACGATCGGTATGTTGAAAGAACAATAGGGCGCAGAGTGTCGACAAGCCGGTTCGGTGGTCTACAACGGCGGAGATTGCGTTCGGTTTGTTCTGAGGAGCCGTGATACGCTGTGGCGTCTTCGCCGTTGTAGACTATTGCTTGGCTATGAAGATTACATGTTTGTTATTAATTATTAACCCCATCAATGCGGTGAAAGGTCCAGCGATGGATCGAGGAAATGGATTTACTTTTCTTTAAAATTGTTTGGATTTGTTCCGGTAGGAAGTGAACATCAGCGTATGAATAATTTTTACGTGTAGGTTAACCTGGCTGATTGAGCGTAACAGCAGAGCTCGTACTCTTAGGACCCGTGTAATGGTCATAGTTCACGTGAAATTGCATCGATCTATGGTGAGGCTCTTTCATACGCGGCGTATTTACCATTATGTATCGAATAACGTTGCAATTATTAACCTAAAATCGATGAATAAACTGCATGCATCACACTCGTATGCACATCATATAGATACTTCTAAACACCACAGATTGGGTTTTAGAATTACGTAGGTTTTTCGAGATTGTGAATTGATTGATCGTGAACGATGGATGTGATTGGAGCAGGGACTCAACATGTGACGTCAGCTAAGAAGTCTATTGGTTGCATTCCAGCCAAGCTAGGCGTGAATCGGCATCTTAAATGTGAATATGTATAAACTTTATAACTGTAATTGTAAGTGTAACTTTTCAACACTGAAATGCCATCCTACTTGAAATTAAATTGAAAGTGATTGACTCTCTTCAGGCAAAGTGTAGCATGGATACTTTACGTGTACTGGACGTTCTTATTGGAATCGGGTCGAAAAAGGTTTACAACAATATGATACGATGATTAGGCATGATGCTGGCTCGATTTTGAATGTGATGCATGTACATGTACAAGTAGTGGCTTCTTTCTAAGACATATAAAAGTCATTTCATAAGAACATGCATATTTTTATCCAGTCTGTCATATTTTTGAACTGCTGAGTTTATAGGTCAACACTATTGTCGTTGTATTTGTTTACATGATCGTGTGTACGTGTGTGTGTGGACATGTAATTGCAGTTTTCCATGTTTACCATCAAGCAAGTGGTTACTATCTATATAATAATTTGAGTAGTGTCGGTCTGTTTGTTCCTGTATAACTTCTAGGCGCGTTCACGAATCTAGAATCTCATGAAATTTTTCGTGCTTCATTCCTACGCATCAGGTTCGATTCTAACACTTTGCTTTTTGTTATTTATTGGGTTAAATGTTTAAAAAAAACATATTTAGAAAATCCAATGGAAAATCTCCCTGGAAAACATGCACGATTCAGTTCCCTTCTGCTAGGTGCGCTGGCTGTAGACTTACAAACACGCAACCACAGGCTAAGGGATACAGTAGTCTGTCACGTAACCTTGCAGTGGATTCGCCAGGGCACACATTTTTATCAGTATCATATATATATATAAATATATATATATATATATATATATATATATATATATATATATATATATATATATATATATATATATATGCGCTCATGAACGTACATCAACGATAGGTGTGCTTGTGCAGTCTTGGCATAGAGATGACATAATATCATGAGCATATGTATACTCTGGTTGTGTACTATATATAACCGAGTATATATATATTATAAGTGTTCATGATATTACCAACAGCCCGTAATACTATTATGGGTACGTATATATTATGGACTTTTGATAATAAATTATAGTCGCTTAATAGGCTCTCTATGATCTTTGGTCAAACTCAGCCATATTTACTAAAGGCATCCATCACCTATTCTTTAGCCCAAATTCTTACAGACGTATGCTGTTTGATAACAAGTATTCAGCACACATCAGGTGTAAACAGACAATAGTGCCGGCGGAAGAATTGCTCACTACACGGCTGTTCGTTGAACGGTCGCCAAAACAACGGACAGTACGCGGTGCACTGTCCAATAATATATCCAACAAGAAAATGACCATCGTCTGTAGACACGACCTCTGATGACTGAAAAGCTTCTCTGAAATGCCACTATATACCGCGTGCACACGAAATTATCATCATCATCATCATCATCATCATCATCATCATCATCATCATCATTATCACCACCACCACGATTATCATTACAATTATCGTCGTCGTCGTCGTCATTGACGTCTTCGCCGTCGTCATCGTCATCATCATCATCAACATCACCACCAGCAGCAGCAGCAGCAGCAGCGTCATCATTATCACTATCAGCGGAATCAGACTCAGGTCTCGTGTGAGCAGAGAAGAGAGAAGCTGGTAAAGTCTTGTCGAATGGAGACTTCGGATTACTCTCTTTGCGGGTATCTAGTTCATATAATACCTTCTGTTATGGTTCCGTAATTGAAACATGCTACAGGCTATTGTCGTGGCGAGTAGACTAATGTGCAACTTCTCTCTGCCACGGTTATTGCACTTGTTACCATGACTACGCAACTACAGCTGAAAGGTCAACGGTGGAAATATAGCCACTGGTAAGTTTCACATCATTACGTATAACAGAACATTACGTGAAGTAGCCAGCAAACACTAAAATTGGGGAGCATTTTCAGAACGATCGTTAGCATGAATACAAGTCCTAAACCACCGTCAAAAAAAACCTCTCAATGCTAGAGAAATCCTAATAATTTGTTCTTAACTCTACAACAGGGTCTATTCAAATCTCTCGTTAAAAAAAAGAACAAAATTACACTTCAATGACCACCAATATTGCATTTATATTTGATGTTCCTTTGTTATAAATGCATTTTTCATAAAAATGCCTAACGAATCTCACTCTTTGTACCGTATATATAAAAAAAACATTTACAAAACTGGCGATCATATTTTTTATGACGTGCCGTCTTAGCCATCGCCCACCCATAAACACACGATATTACGACAAGAATTACCCATCTACTTACTCATTTGTTATCTGAGGTTCTAGAAACTGTTTGCTATCACACCATAATAATGTTCATGTCATAATACCAGTTCTACGTTTTATCACGCGCAGCTGACGTTTTGTCGTGGCGTTACGATCGTTTTGACAATGCTCCCCAGATGTCTCTGGCGTAACCTGATCCAAATCACGAATCATGAGGCAGATGCACACAGTTCGACAACTGGCTCTTGGCATGAGCGATTTCATTGAATGCAGCTCGCTCATATTTCGTCACGAGGCAGAATGAAAGTACGCAAGTGATTGATTTCCCTTGCCTTTCTACATAATAGCAAAAACTCGCGAATTAATGCTTGCCTTAGTTGATTACTCCCGCATATATCTGCTAAATTGTATTGTATCTCTCTGATATATAATATACTATACGGTACATATTAGAGGTCCACTTACAAGAACCTCTAATATAATGGCATTAGCCACTGATATGAGCACGTCACTAGCAAACCTCCACTGTAAAATGTAGACCATCAGAATCTTCCTGGGATTTACGTGACGTGAGTTATTATAAGAACTGTTGGGGGACTCGGTGTCTCCTGCTGAGGGAACCATGGGCAAAACACGCACGTCCCCGTTGCTGATTCAGCACTGACATGGCCTCATGCAATATAAGCGGGTTCCGTATATTATATTAGCCTTAATTTGAAGAGAAAAACAATGGATTAGAAGGTGTGTATACAAAGTGTTTTATATAGAAATAAAAAAAAACCGGGACAGAAAATTTTATGTTAGTAACAGGATCCTTGTATTATTGTCTTCGTATCAAGTCAATATTTTACTAAAAGATTACTATGAATCGGGCCGGGATTTAGAGAAATCATCGTAGTCTCATCAGCGTAACGAGCGAATGTGGTTCGCGAGTATGTGTAATGTCACTACGATTTCCACAGAGTACAATGGTGTACATTTAGCGGTCACATTGGCATTTCTTGTTGTGACTGTTGAAAGGTATTGGGCATTTAATATAACACCATTATACAGTAGTACGATGGGTCTTCATTATACTAAATGACTCGGAAAAGATAAAAAGGAATCAAAATTTGTGAAATTTGCTTAATGGGATATTAATCATTGCAAGTAATTAATTTAACATCTTGTAGAATTCTAGAACGGCAAACTCGATTAGGCACCAGTCGCTGGTTTTGTGTTAATTGACAGTCGCTCTTATATGTTTAATTATGTTAGCTATACACAATTGAAAATTAACACGTATAACTATTGAAAACGTAAACTTGTGTGTGTAGAGAAAGGGTAGATGGAAGTTAGGGGAATGTTGTTTATACTTTATCAGCAAGTGCTTTGACCACTTCAGAGAAAAGTGGTATGCTGGTTCTCTGATTTGAGACGTCAACCAAAACTTCTTGAAGTTCTTGTTGCACCGAAGTTACGTCCATAGCGATATATGTTAGCTTAAGTGTCCTACGTGACTGAAATGAAAAACCTTCTAGTATTACCGATATGTAAATGCTTCAGCATCTACATTTGCAGCAACTGGCTAGTATTTCGATTTCACGACAGCTCTCGGGTTGAGTAAACATGGAATCGGTGAATGCAGAATGTTGGCCTGGTGATGCGGCCTGGTGACTTTTATACGCGATTTCAGAGAGTATTTTTGTTACGTTTTGCCACGTCCAGGCATTACCAGGAGTAAGATAATATAGTAAGATCCTATATTATCTTACTCCAGGCATTACTAGAGCGCGCATTGTCGGTGTCGTTATTGTACCTCGCTTTTTCAATATGTTTTGCTTTACCATACAATTATCGATATCAAATTCTATGAATGATCACGGGGAAGCTGTGCGAACCGTTGCTCTTACAGTGGAGCTGCCAGTGATTTGTCATCATCATTCAGTAAATAATTCGCTTATTGTGCGGAGAACTTTTCACTGCTCTCGGCCGCTCCACACAGGAACATGGCGCGCCCGTGTGTATGTTTGTGCGTCTGCCCATAGAGCACTGCGATTGCGGTTGCCGTAATTGAGATGTAATGTAGAGAAGCCATGCAGACGAAACGTTGTATTAAAATTGCATGCCATCATTAGATGTTTTGATGGGTAGAGAGACGCGTACCCGCGCGTGCGCGCGCTTGAGAAAGAGCGAGAGAGAGAGAGAGAGAGAGAGAGAGAGAGAGAGAGAGAGAGAGAGAGAGAGAGAGAGAGGGGAAGGGGAGATAAAGTCATAGGCGGATAAAAATATGGGAATGCGATATAGAGATTTAGGAGCCGTGGGCGTGCGTGAACGCGCTGCACGTAAAAGTGAATAGCAGCTCAAGCTGCCCGCTTCCGCGAGCCCCAGCGCATGTGAATGTATGCTATTTTATAAAATTACGGGACGGGTCGATACGACGCGTACGCCGCGTACGATACGACGCGTACGACGCGTACGATACGACGCGTACGACGCGTACGATACGACGCGTATTGCGTCGTTATCGTGAACTGTTTGCTGTTCGCATGTCATAACACTGTAAATCTATGTGTGGAACAAAGTCTGCAGTATCACCTTGTTTGTTTGTTTGGCGTGGAAGTATATAAATTTTGTGGGAATTCTCAAAATCCCTGTTTTATTGTTTTCTTTTGTGAGTAACCAACCATGCAGTGAACGTGTGTGTTTTTGTAGTCGACCGGTAAAAGTAAAACAACCAAAATAAGCTATATAACAAAACACGATTGTTTTATTGGAACCATTATAATATCCTCGCAGTTATTTTACACAATATTTTAATAGGTAACATTAAATAGTTTAATGATACATAATTTCTCTAAGTAACGGAGATGATTTACGTTAGCAACAGCTGGATTCGAACTTAAAACAATTTTATGTGAAACATACAACAACAAAATGTGTGTAAAAATGTTAGGTTATATATAGGTTTCTATAATTAAGCGCTGATTACTGTACATAGTATCAATGGTTCACATGATTTTCTCTCGATTGCTCGATGCCTCAATTACTCCCCTCTCTTACACAGGCACATAACGCCCAAATATATATATATATACACAAAGTCACAACTCCGCTCCGCTTCCTTCCCTACCTCCCCCCCCCTCCCGTCACTTGTTGCGATTTCGCCCAATAAGTTGGCGATTACATCAATAAATTTCAATTCAATTATTCAAATTGCATCCAATAGCCGCACTATTCTAGATGTCGTGACAAATAAAATTAAGGAGTGTTTTACTAAACAACAACAGTTTTAAGAGTAAATATCTAACAATCTAGAAAAAAAATAGTGCTTCGCGTACAATTCGTGTAAAAACAATCAAACGCTAATCGAAACTCAACGCAATACAGGCGTGACCCTAAAATGAGTAGAATATCGTGTAAAAAATAAATGTTGCACGACACAACTTGCATATTTATTCAATCTTATTGAAACGTCCCCAAATCGTGCATCATCGTTGCGTTGTCGCACGTAAATGACACTGTTACACATGGCTCTCTTTCTCTCTCTCTCTTTCGCTCTTTCTTTTTTTCTCTCTCTCTCTCTCTCTCTCTCTCTCTCTCTCTCTCTCTCTCTCTCTCTCTCT
>NW_014577194.1:369538-379931 GCF_000485595.1 Priapulus caudatus | reverse complement strand
GTGACTGGTCAGTCCCGAAGCGTGGTGCTTTTCCAAATTACTCTTGCCATCACTCTGCCATGTAGGGCTTCAGGAGCGTACAGTAGTAGTAGTAGAACAATGACGGTCAGTAGTAACTCAGCACATATATGCAAGCTAACATCACAGCAAGATTGGAGAACTGGAGTTCAACCACGCCCGCAAGCCGACCGCGTTAGACTGACTCTGTCATGATCACACGCGCATTTTCGGCACAGTCCGGATGTTCATCCGATGAGCCGTGTGAGCTTCGGGCGCCAGTCTCAAACCGGGAAGCACAAAGATGGAGGCCACTGTAAAAAAAACAGCAGGAAGTGTTCGTCATTTTAAATGTTAGCAATGATTTTTCTATTTAGACACGAGTGATTTTGTGGAGTGGTCAGGACGATGTTGCGAAAGAAAACATTGCACGTTTCAAAAATTGAATAACAAGTAAACATTTCGTGGCATGAGATGGTAACAGGAGCAGATGAGTAGATTTGAAACACTACCAAATCATGAAACTAACTCACCATCTGATAAATCCATGATTTTAGGAGGAAGGTCTGAGAAGAACATGTGACTCATGGCTTCTTTGGCAGAAATCCGCTTTGACGGATTGAGCTGCAATACCGATGGATTAGAGACAACATAAAGTTCGACCCGATGTTATAGTTCATTATACGCTAAATAATTATGAATAAGTTAATTAATTAAGTTAAATAAGTCACTTAAATATGCAGATTTTTCTTGTAATATTCTGAGTGAATATCATTGATTGAAGCTAAAGGTAGATAAAAGTTTTTTTTAATAATAAATCATTGACGAAGGTAATGACAAAGGTATGTGTGCAATAACCTCACCTGCAAGCACTGACTAGCTAGTTTCTCTGCATACGGAATCTGCAGCAGCTTTGGAATGACCTGTGACAATCTCTTATGTGCATACTTCCCAAATTTTTCTGTAAACATCACATCACAAAGTAATATATAAACACAGGATACTTCAACACTCGTTTAACTAAAGAATGTAGGCACACCTTCGAAAACCAACTGCTCCATGCTTATGAGGATATTCAGCAGAAATATATTAGAAATATTTATAAATTTTTCATGGTGAGGAATGCTTTCTGGAAAGAGCTCAAGCGCCTTTGAAGTTATATATGGCCAGACTATTTATTTTATTCAGTATATTAAATTTGATATCAATATAGGCACTGCAAAAGAATCGTGAATATATTAGGCAGATTTCACAGCGAAATTGTAGTTTTTATGCAAAAAAAGGGGTTGGGAATGGCGCAGTTCTATTCATTATTACTTTTACATTAATTTCTTCTCCTGTTATTTCCATTATTAATTTTGAGCTGCAAAGCTACTTCATTGCTGATTCATCTCAAGCAAGAATTTCATTACAAGAGAGGTGAATGGCGTTGGCCAGCACAACATATACAACCATGTTCCTGACTAAAGGTATCAGTAGCAGTCTAAACACGTTTCCATTTCCACGAGCCGGCTCACAGATTGTAAGTCGATAACGAACTAGAAACGCGACCTATCACCGCGCGACAACTTGAGCCGACGCGCAAACATACCAGAGTTGTGGTTCGGGAACGATGTGACGCCCTCCCACGTTTCCTCCGTAGGCGTGCCCAGTATCTGAAACGCACAGAGCGGACGTAACGCGAGATGCCTCAGATGCAGCGCGAAAGAAGCGCGGCGCGACGCCACGGCAACGGCGCACAGAACCGGTAGAAACATGGCACGCTGCCTCCATGCACGCCCCCTACACTCTACTACTCATCTCTGTTCAAGGTCACGCTCGCGAGATACTGACCTCAAAAACTCGATGCAGTAAGCACGTACGTATCCTTTATGAATAGGAAATGTGGTCAAAATAAAAAAAATGCAAATAGTACAAAGGGAAATGAAAAATCGGAAACGCGGTTTTCACGCACGCAGATGTCTTGGAGCCCCCTGGTGGCTGATACAAATGACGGCAGCTGTGCTATCTCACACATTGTGATCGTCATGCCAAGCTAGATTTAATTTGGCTTCCTCACGAGCAATGCGGGTAGACCACAGATCTATGTGAAGCGTGTGCTGAATAACATACCCTGAATATTTTATCCAGTTGATCATTCGTGTCCTTCATTCCGGGAAAGGTCGCCTGCCCTGATATCATCTCTGAGTAGATGCAACCCACACCCCTGCAACATGACAGTGACGCCATGCTGGTCAACGATGACACGTACACCATAAGCAATATATTTCTCCAGCCGTTTTAAAGAAGTTAAAGGATTCATTTTTCAAATGCAATCTTTTACCTTTGTGTCATCCGATCAATTATTAGTGAACAAATTCTTGTAGGAAGCAAATATTACTGCCTCTCTGACAGGATAAATATGTGTTCACTTTCAAGGACTGTCTAGTCCCTAGGCTTCACATATAGCAGGCAAATGGTATTTTAACATTCCATTACTTCCCAGGTTTTCCAGGACCATATAATATATTTTCTAGGACTTTCCAGAAATGGCATTTTATAATTCCAAGGTGCTACAGGTTTCCATGGACCATATTATTTTCTACGACCCTTTATTATGAAATGACATTTTATATTTTCCAAGACAATCCAGGTTTTCTAGGTCATTGTCTATTTTCCAGAATTTTCCATATCTGGAAAATAGCATTTTAATATTTTCAAGACTTTCCGGGCATCATCATAGGACACATGGTACAAAAGCTGTTCAGTGAGAGACGACTCAGCGATGCTGCTGCGTGCAGACACGAGGGCGGTGCAGGCATTAGTAGGCATTAGCCGCACGTTTACGCATCACCTGTGATTCCCCGCCGATAACTAGATCAACTACGGGCTAATCGCTTCCTCTCCACGTATCAACACTGCTGCGTGCACTTAGTGACAGCTTAGCCTAATAGGCCTTCTGCGCGGTCAATCATCCAGCATCCACATCACTCATCCAGCCATCTCACATCCATACCAGATCATCACATATCCAGCCATCTCACATCCATCTCACATCATCACTCATCCACCATCTCACATCCATACCACATCCATCTCACATCATCACACATCCAGCCATCTCACATGCATACGCGCGTGCCGGAGCACTCGTACAGTAGTACACAAGAGTGCCAACATCCATAATCATCGACGCAACGGTAATCACATTAAAACGTCTCGTCGTCGTCAAACACTTGCCCCTACCCTGTCGACGTCGATACAGTGTGAAGGACGCACGCGCCACAGGAACGTCGCGATTGCTAAGAGAGTGACGCGAGGATCACTCGGAAAGATGACATTCAAATGACAATCCGTAGTGCGTTATTAAGCTATGCCGATGCTGCTTGCTTTTCAGAGACACTAAGTGGCGTACGTGGTATCCTTATATACGCACCACATATCTAACGACGTGGAGTAGTTGGTGGAGCCAAGTAACACGTCAGGGGGCCGGTACCACAGCGTTACCACCTCGTGACTGTAGGTTCGACTAGGCACAGACTTGGCACGAGCTAATCCTGCGAAAACACGTTAGACGTTCTACTGTTGTGGACGAGGTTTTATAGTTTGACACAAGCCACGCTTGAACATGAAGGTAAAGATTTGTTTGTGATGTTTATCAACAAAACCTGCCAGCAGCCTGCGCTGGGGATAATTTATAAACTAACCTTCTGCATATAAGCAATATGGTAACATACACACATCCTTTCTAGTATGGAAAAGCTCATCTTCCAAGGTTTTATTCATTACCACCGTCGACAAACTTACCGAAATCGGCTAGTTTTAGTTCTCCTAGTTCACTAATTAGTAAGTTCTGTGGTTTCAAGTCCCTGAAAAAGATTAAGATGAAAGCAAGCCAATTATTACATAGTGAATCTAATCAGAATCGGAGGCTTTGCAATTCCTTATCTTGAGTAATCTACCAACAGAAGGTTTTGTCAGCGAGAAATCTGTTTACTGTATCCATAATTAAATCCCTAAATTTATACACTTTTGAACAGTTGACATTTTATTCTCTGTCTAACCAAATAAATTTTTTTTTATAGCCATATGGTATGGAATAAAATTCAAGTATTATATCTAGCTGAATGTCACGCATAAGCTCATAGGTTGAACTTATATATTTTATCAGTATCATATATATATATAAATATATATATATATATATATATATATATATATATATATATATATACCTATGTAGTATCCGCCGTTCATGGCAGTAAGCCAAGCCGCGTAGCAGCTGGTACAGGAACAACTGCAACAGCGAAGCAAAGCAACGTGGATCTGAGCTCTATTATAGATGTAACACGTCATATAAATACATACCTTTTTATATACTAACCTTTTCACTCACGATTTATACTCCTCTTTCCACTCCCAGTTACTCATCCTTTCACTAACAATTACAAAAGTTTAGACTTACGGTTTACCCTCCCGTTTTACTCACCTGTGCCCAAGTTTAAACTCACAGTTTCTCACCCGTATACTCACAGTTACTTTCATGCTCACGATCACACACATTGTTGTTAACAGTTACATTTACACTCACAATTACTCACTTTCATACCAACAGTTACATTCCTTCATACACGCAGCTACGTACACTCACACTCACCGTTACTGATTTTTTACCATGGAATGCAAAACACAGACACCTACCATTACATTGTGCGGATTTAAGCCACCTCCATGCTTCTCCAGATACTGACTCAAGTCGGTGTGCTGCAAAAGTACAAGAGGGTTTTGGATTCCGGCAATGACAGACGAGGGGGACGGTGGAAGATTAATTCCCAGCCCTGCTTCCCCTAGCTGCTGGTAAAAACACGGAGTAGGAAGCTCGTGAAAATCACCACTGCTGGCGAGAAGGATGTGTGCACTCTGCAGGAGGAGGAGGAGGAGGAGGAGGAGGAGGAGGAGGAGGAGGAGAGTGCCTCACGCAACAAGGGGAAAGTCCTTATTTTATAAGGGGGGTTTACACTCCACGAGTAGTTTCATTGTGTAGAGGGAGATAAAGGGAGGAAAGGAGAAGGATGGATGGGCTGGGAAATGGAGAGGGGGAACGAAGAAGGGTGGTTGGGCTGGAAGAAGGGGCGGAAGACGAGGGCAATGATCGCTGCGATGGGTGAAGGAGAGAGAGGAGAGAAGGGAAGAATGGCTCGGCTGGGAAAGCTAGAGGTCGAATTACGCATTCGGTGCATGCGACCCGTCACCGTGAAAGGAGCACTCACGGCACGAGCATTTCCCCGCCGCGGCACGCACTCACGCACACTCGCACGCACGCACGCACGCACGCACGCACGCACACTCGCACGCACGCACGCGCTCTCTCTCTCTCATCTGAACGCGTGAGGCGCGTCGGCTGACCGGAGACGGTGACCTGGCAGCGAGCGTCGTTGTCGGCGGGCTATCCGACGGATGACCACGAAGCTTCGCGCATAATGCTCCCCTGCACTTACGCTCTCATCCCTCTTCGCGAGCCGCTATAAATTCCAGCTTTTCGAGAGAGAGCAAGTTAACTGCCAATTTGCGCCGCGAGTCGCCGCTGCATTCTGCGTGCGTTGCTGTGCGTTGCTTTGACGCTGGCGCGAGAGAAAGAAGAAGATCGGCGCTACAATTTGTTAACGAAAACGACGAGAGCGTACACAGACGCGAGCGCTTCGGTCCTTCATTCAGACGGGGTTCGAGCCGAAATAACTAGGCGCGCGGACTACGATTATCCACTCTAATGGCGCTATCTTTGCCGCAATTTCCCCTCGATCGAGATGCGTTCGCGGCCCAAGGACGACGCTGCTGCTGCTGCTGCTACTACTACTGCTGCTGCTGCTGCTGCTGCTACTTATCTGCTGCTGCGCTTGCGTGCCTGCTGCTGCTGCTGCTGCTGGCTGCTGCACTGCTGCTCTTACTGCTGCTGCTACTACTACTGCTGCTGCTGCCGCCGCTACACTCACCACGTATTCGAAGACGAACGTCAGCGTTTCTTTCGTGTGCACGATATCGTGGAGCGTGACTATGTTCGCATGCTTTAGGCCTTTCAGCAAGGAAGCTGCAAGAGAAATCATGTAAACGAAATCATTCAAAATCTGCTCGTGCGCACGTTCGCGTGAACTACTACCCCGAACGCAATCCCCACAACTGTTCGCGAACCAACGCCCTAAACACCCGCTTCGTGCATGCAGGCCTGCTTTTTCCCAGTATGTGGCCAAAATAAAAATAAAATTTAGTTGACATCGGTTGAAATAAAACACATAACATCAAAATAGAAACTATGTAGTCAAAATTCATCGAATCTCAACCATGTCCTCTAAAAAAAGTTTTTTCTCGACCACCTTTTACCATTCACCTGCTCTACATTTACTGGAAGAATACCCTGTTTCCGCCTCTGATGCCCTATTTACCGTGGCCTCAGATGGCATCACCACAGACTAACGGATACATTATCCGTAGTATCCGTTAGTCTGTGGCATCACTACGCTGCTATGTATTCAGACATGTCGCAGCCCGGACATCCGACCATAATACGCATTTCTCAAGCTCTTCCGCGCGCAAGTCGTAGAATAGTGATTCATTATCAATCAGAACAGGTGCTTCTTACCTTCTCTAATTGCAGTGAACGGAGTTCCTTCCTCCTCTTGTAATCGGATCTCTTTCAGAGCAACGATCTTCTTGCTAAAACTGTGGCAATGGAAAGAATAGAAGGAGACTTAGATACAGAGAGCAAGACGGACTAGCGTAGTTCACTGATATCCAAATCATTAACGGTTACCACACTACCGATTTACGGTGATTACGTGATTACGTCACCGTAAATAGTAAAAATTAAAAAAATATTTCCACTTTTTCACAAAATATAAGTAATTCTGTTCACTTTTTATGGTTAAATTGCTGCATTATACTTCCTGTTTTACTATATTGTTCGATGTGAACATGCACCCGTGACTCATACATAGCCCATAGCAAGCAATTAATGTCAGGAACATAATATCAAATCGTCCAGGTTTTTTTGGATTTTTAACTAGTTAAGAAACAATCTTATCAGGTAAGAATTTGACGATACGTTTAGTCCCGTTAGTTCTTACTTTTAATGTAAAAAAATAGCAACACAAATTTTACACATTTTACCCTAGAAAATTCGTGACATATTCAATTTAAGTTTACTAATAGAGTGACACTAGAAAAACTATTACAAAAAACTTGGCGGGAGACAGCTAGAGTATGCGTAACATGCACTCTCTGACACCATCTGGTCTGTAACAACAGATGTCTTAAGAGAGATATAAAATATAATAATAACATCGTGGTGTGTTGCAGTAGCAAGCCACAAAACGAAATATGCCATGCTTTTATATTAATTTCCATAACATAGAAATTAAAATAAGCTAAAAACATCAAATAAAACGTAATAAGTACCTATAACAACTACATATACTTGATACCAATCTTTGTTTCATAACAAACAAATTATCATTCAATAATATCAAATGTGTCGATGTGTAACATTGTCAATCAATAATATCAAAACTATAAAAAAAAAAACGTTTTTAACATTTCAGTGTTTGTAAAACAATAAAACATACTGAAAACGCAATCTCAAACTTGTAAATCAATATAAAATGGTAAGCAGTATTTTTTAACATGCGACAGTCGGAACTGTTTTCCACATCTATCCCGTCCATCTGTTTTTCCCATTCCTTCTTGAGGAAAGTGGATTTGCATAGTGGCCTATACCTTCTGATTTTTAACGTCAATCTCTGTGTAGCACAAAACAGCTGAACAACTGCAGAAAATTGCTTTCATATAATCAGAGCTTATTTCTTCATTTTGATCGCAAAACGCTCACGGTCCGCTCACGGTCAGCAGCGAAATGCAATAGAACGCTGACTAAGTTAAAAAAAAGGTCCAAACTATCAATAGTTGATGCCATTATCGACAATTGTTTTCAGTCACCCTCTATTGCAATATATCGACAGTTCAATGTGTTGGTACACCCACGGAAACAGAGCTGGCTGTTGACTAACCATGACACAGCGATACGGAACCTTCACAGTTGAAAGAAAACGCGGCGTGTCAGAAATACGCCTAACGAGGAAGTGCGCGTGCGCAGAGGTCAGCACAGAGAAGAAAGATGTACGTATACGTACGCCACACGACGCGAGCAAACGCAGCTGGGCCTCGCACATACCAACACCCGAAATCAAAACCCAGATACTCCCAGCAAACATCTTGTCGTCGGCTGTTTGCACGCTACACGCTCTGAAGAAACCCCCACTAACTGCCTCGCCGCTCTATACCGCCGGCTACGAAATAACTGGAAATATCAGAGGAGCAAATAGTCGGATGCGAATTCTTATCTACCCATTTACACGCCAGCGACAATACTGAAGATTTTTTTTATACATGGCTTACTCTGCATTGGGGAACAAACAAAGTGGAAGAGCATTACTCCCAACGTGGCTACTTATCGTGGTAAAAAGGAAGTTGAGAAGAGTAATGACATGCTAACTGAGCATACATTGTGTACAGGAGTCGAGCTGGGCGTAGAAAAATTACAAAACTTGAATTGGGACTGCTATGTGACTAGATCTTCCTATATGTAGCCTTTCGCTCCACAAAAGGAAGGGTTGCGAAGCGAATGGTTGCATACGTTGAACTAGAATGGGACGGATAAGTCGGATATACCAAATGGCCACACATAACCTGTAAAATCACATCAGCAGAATCGGCAAGCGTTCGGAACCGATATTGAACAGGCTTCAAGGCGAAAACGTTTTAACACTAGACAAGGTCAGTGCTCACTCAATCAGCAGCGACGGGCTAGAGATCTATACAGACATCCTCCCGAGACATGGCAGTGCGCCAGCCGCCCAGGGGAACATGCAGCTGTGTGTGTGAGAGAGAGACAAGTATCTCACTCCGGCGGCACTAGTCAGCACTTGTTTCTTGGAATGGCTGACTATACTCATCAGACTGTAAAGAGACTGTGCATGCGTCTGCGCCATAACCTCGTGCCTCCCAACTCTCGTCCTCCCAGAACGGTACTATATGAAGACTACATGAGCATGTGGACAAAAATATCAACAGACGCGTAAGAGGGTCGTGTTGGAATGGAATACATGTGCGCCGGAATTTTCAGCAACGCAGGAAGGTTGAAGAATTTTAACGGCGCACAATTCAACGTGTTGCCGGTTGATATATTCCCAGTGGCACGAATATATCTACACAATATGCACATATCGTACAGATATGCAATCGTAAAAGTATGCATCGGCAAAAGAGTATGCATCGTAAAAGTCTGTCACGGGCACCGAGTTCGAGCAGCAGCAGCAGCAGCAGCAGCAGCAGCAGCAGCAGCAGCAGCAGCAGCAGCAGCAGCAGCAGCAACAGCAGCAGCAGCAGCAGCAGCAGTAGTAGCAGCAGCTAGCTACATATGCCAGTAAATCACGAATAGATATTGCGAATGAATACAAATGCAGCGAGGAAGCCGTGGTTCGTATTTCAGGAATGTTGTTTCTGTCGCGCAAAATAGAAGTTAGTGTCGGCAAATAGCACATTAATACAATTGCGCTCGAGGACGGAATGCCGCTTAATTAAACATTGTCAAATTACGCGAACATTTCATTCAACTGTCCCGAGGCACAGCTCGTAAAAGATTTCCGTGTACTCATCCGTTCGGATTTGTCAGATTATTGCACTTCAATCAAACAAGGTGAAAGCCAGAGAAATGCACTCAGTCGCGAGCGAGTGATGCTATTCATCATAGCGACCTCTTCTCCGTAACAACCTCCTTGAATATTGAACTTTGAGCATTGTTGATAAAGCTATGGCGCATCGCTAACGACCTTAATGTAACCTCTATTGTTTATTGCGTCATGATTTTTTCCCGCAGCGGGTGAACATTAACCAGGAGAGTCACGTTCCTAGCTCTAGGTAGAGCGCGCACCAGCCAGCACCACATTTTACTAGCAATGCACGATGGAACAGTTGCACCGGACAAACCGACGCGACGCCACGCGGCCAGCCACGCGGATTTAACTCTAAAAGCGAATCAATAGCACCGCGCACGCACACGCGCCTCACTCGGTAAAAAATCTAACGAGAGACGACGTCGGGCGCCGCCATTGGTGCACTTCAGCTGCTAACTACGCACGTTTATCCCATCACGTAGCGCCAAAAACACACCACTATCTGTCAAGCTGTATTTAATGCCATTTATTATCTCATGCTCAACTATAGCGCGTGCGTGAAGCGTGCGTGCGTGTGTGCGTGCGCGCGCGTGTGTGTGCGTGCGTGCGTGCGTGCGTGCGTGCGTGTAAGCAGTGCGATAGCGTGAACACTCGGTGACACTAGCCGAGCGTCGTACACGCACACACACACACAC
>NW_014577194.1:367782-369264 GCF_000485595.1 Priapulus caudatus | reverse complement strand
ATATATATATATATATATATATAGCGCCAAAAACACGGCGTTCGAGAGTAGACGGCGTAGCTCGAGACGAAGAATACGAAGCAGGAGGATTCGTTTGAATTTTAAACGCGCTCCGAGATTGACAACAAGGCTCTACTAGGCGCGAAATTAAAAACGAACCGTCGCAATAAGGCAACTAATGCACGCACCATGACAGCCCCCTGCACCGAATCGCAATAAACCTTGCGGAAATACCAAAATGACTTAGCAATCTTATTAACTGGCGAAACGTGATTCCGATAATTTGCTGGAGGGGCAGTAAAGTTTTTTATGAACACATCTCAGATATCTACTCCGAACAGACGCAATAAATGACCGTAACTGTAAATAAATAATAAACTCACACAATAAATTAGGTGATCAGGTTAGTGTGCCACCGAATACGTATTACGTCTATAGCAAAAATGACAAAATATCGACGAAAAAATTTAGCGTTATACCCGTTAGCAACAGATCTGGCTCAATAGACGTATAACAGATGTAAAAACAATAATAATACTTTATACTACTATACTATACTAATGCTACTTACTATGTATACTTAAATACATGCATGCATTTTCACCTAAACGTCACATATGTTCCATATGTTATAATACGGCAGATGTTAAACTATATAAGCTTTCTAAAGCAGAGGTCGCGACTGAATCAATAAAGGAGTCGAACATTTTCAACCGTACACACGCACCTGCCTGTCAGACCAACAGTCTAACATTTCACATCGGCCAGCTATAGCTAAATTTAAAAATCGATCGCATCCCCGCCACCGCCGTTGCTGCTGCCGCCGCTGCCGCCGCTGCCGCCGCTGCCGCCGCTGCTGCTGCTGCCGCTGCTGCGCGGCGAAGCCGTGGAAACAATTATTCCACGCTCGTAACCAGCGAAGCACTCTCAGTCATCCGTGATCTGTTTCAGGCTGTACGCTCGCTCAGCAGCGCAGCCCACGCACACAAGCACGCACGCACGCACGCACGCACGCACGCAGCGTTAAACACGAGACATCGAATACGAACTATAGTCACTAGCAGACGCGCGGTCGGAAACGTTCGTGGGTTTACGGCGCCAGCGCGAGTAAATCGGGACACGGAATGTCGATTACGTTAGCAACAACAGTTTCTTGTTGAGTGAATCACATGGATGATGCGTCACCGCGCAGCTCTCCCGTGCTTACTACAGCATCGGTATGAATCTACACTATGCTATATGAACCTAACTATATTATTACATTATTATATTATATTATACATAATTATTATTATTAATATATATATATATATATATACATACATATGCACATATATATGTGTGTGTGTGTGTGTGTGTGTGTGTGTGTGTGTGTGTGTGTGTGTGTGTGTGTGTGTAGTGTGTGTGTGTGTGTGTGTGTGTGTGTGTGTGTGTGTGTGTGTGTGTGTGTGTGTGTGTGTGTGTGTGTGTGTGTGTGTGTGT
>NW_014577194.1:365035-367582 GCF_000485595.1 Priapulus caudatus | reverse complement strand
ATAGTATAGTATATATATATATATATATATTTATATATATATATATATAGTGTGTGTGTGTGTGTGTGTGTGTGTGTGTGTGTGTGTGTGTGTGTGTGTGTGTGTGTGTGTGTGTGTGTGTGTGTGTGTGTGCGCGCGCGTGCGTGCGTGCGTGCGTGCGGACGTGCGTGCCCGTACGCGTGTGTGTTAAACCCAACCTATGATCATCTGCTCTTGATATTATAGGGGTAAATAATCTCACAATGATCTCAATCTCTTTGAGATTATTTACCCCAGCTACATATTGCCTTCATCTCACTGCATCGATGCAATAAGCTCCGTAAATAGTTATATCAAGAAACCCCGGGTAAATAGTGAATCATATGGAGATTGTAACGGAGCAATAATGGCAGATATGCTCGCATGATCCGTGCGATTGGAGATCAATGTGCGAGACCATAAAATCACGAACATAATGAGCGTCTGTAAATAACGACTAGGATATTCATGGGGAGACTTGAGATACTATATCCATCTATATACATATATATATAACTGCCCTCCCTTCCTCATCCTCTAGGTATGTTAAATCGTGTCATACTATAAAAAAAAAACTACCGTGCGATTTTTTAACGATGCAGCTCGAGCTTACGCAACAACTACGGTCAGCACTTGACTTTACAAGCAAACAATACTGCAGGAAGAGAGAGAAGAAGTGAAGTGTGAAACATCAGATATCCGCTTACTTGCTCATGCCCTTGAAGACGGTTGCGTAGGAGCCTTCCCCTAGTTGTTCCAACTTCTTGTACGAGTTCATCTTACCGAAGGGTGAGTCCGGCTGTGGAGGGAAGAAACATGCGGGTCAGTAACAGTTCACACTGATATATGAAACACCACTACAGTCATCGTTGCCTAACAGTCTACCAGTGCCATACCTAGCCACTATATAGTCATCGTTGGCTAACTGTCTACCAGTGATACACCTAACCACTATAGCCATCGTTGGCTAACAGTCTACCAGTGATACACCTAACCACTATAGCCATCGTTGACTAACAGTCTACCAGTGATACACCTAACCACTATAGCCATCGTTGACTAACAGTCTACCAGTGCCATACCTAACCACTATATAGTCATCGCTGCCTAACAGAGTCTACCAGTGATATACCTAACCACTATAGCCATCGTTGGCTAACAGTCTACCAGTGATACACCTAACCACTATAGCCATCGTTGCCTAACAGTCTACCAGTGCTATACCTAATCACAACAGGCCGTTCCGAGGCTAATTTTTTATGGGTTTTCTGTCGTCTGGCTCATTTCTGGGATCATCTACGAACCGGCGCTCTAACGACAGCTACCTAATAAACGCTACACGGATGAGGTTTGGCTAAGTTGCCAACGAAATATCGTGACAATGTCCCCCAACCGTGTTCCCTCCAATGTTCCCCCTACCTAGCGCTGCCAATGTTCCACCTAGTGCTCACATGATGCTCGCAGAACACCGACGTAACAGCTGTGTCCTTTTTGTAAATGTCAGCGAGAGGTAGATCTGCGCGACCGTTTTATTAGCCTACATTATTGAACCATTTTGCTTTTGTGGCCCAAATGGCCATTAAATTCGTCACTAAATTCGTCTAGGGGACATGATTACCACAAGCTCTGACATTTTTTTTATAGGTAGCCACGATGCTCGTTACTACGCGCATATGTTAGTGCGTTACGCAGGAACCGTACGTGCACGTACACAGTATTATCAGATCGCGTTGATTCTTGTAATAAAGACAACCCACAGACGGGAAAGCGAAGACCAGCTGTGAATGAGAACTCACGCAGTATGTCTCGCTCCTTGTATATATATACGCCTGCGTACACACGCTGTCCCACGGGGAGAAATCGAGTGCATTAATTACACATGCACATTACACAGTATTAACAAAATACTGAATTGTAATCTGTGATAAATACATGTGAATATACATATAATACAGCACATCGCGGTTCGGAAAGCTGGATATATATTTTCGCAAAGGGTGTCTCCTGGCGTAAACGTGATAACTGTAAACTATGAAACAACAGATGCGCTAACCAGAAGTTATCTACCAGCAATTTGTGACACCAGCCACGTCAACAGGAGCGAAATTCAACATGACGAATTCATTCGCGGAGTTCACTCACAACCGATACATGGTAATTCTTTCCCACCAGTCTGCTGCTTTTCAAATATATACATATATGTATATATATAATATATATATATACTGAGTTGTACGGACGTTATAACAGCTTACAGCACATGTTTACCGATTCCTAATTTGAATTAGATGGCTTACAAACACGCGCTATTGTGCAAAACACGGGCGAATACTGCTAGTAATAACAAACACATAGCCCGTGTATATATTTCAGGGGCGGACTAGTTACGGCGCCATTCTTACTCGCAGCGATCAGCTGAGAGTGCTGCGGTGTGTGTGTGTGTGTGTGCGTGTGCGTGTGCGTGTGCGTGTGTGTGCGTGCGTGCGTGCGTGCGTGCGTGCGTGTGTGTGTGCGTGTGTGTGTGTGTGT
>NW_014577194.1:361905-362931 GCF_000485595.1 Priapulus caudatus | reverse complement strand
ATTGTGTGAAGATTCACGAATTGACGGGTTTTTCACGGATTTTTCGGTGAGTTTAACGGTTTGACAGGTTTTTTTTAATCTAGTAACACTCCCCGGGTATAAGAGATGCCCCGGGGAAAATTGCATCCAGATCGCTTGGGCGGTTTGGCCGCCTATAGGGAAGATACATACATACATACATAGATACATACGAACTCAAATATATATTAGATGTGTGTGTGCGTGTGTGCGTGCGAGCGTGCGTGCGTGCATGCGTGCGTGCGTGCGGACGTGCGTGCCCGTACGCGTGTGTGTTAAACCCAACCTATGATTATCTGCTCTTGATATTATAGGGGTAAATAATCTCACAATAATCTCAATCTCTTTGAGATTATTTACCCCAGCTACATATTGCCTTCATATCACTGCATCGATGCATTAAGCTCGGTAAATAGTTATATCAAGAAACCCCGGGTAAATAGTGAATCATATGGCGATTGTAACGGAGCAATAATGTCAGATATGCTCGCATGATCCGTGCGATTGGAGATCCATGTGTGAGACCATAAAATCACGAACATATTATGAGCGTCTGTAAATAACGACTAGAATATTCATCTATAGAATAACTTGATATACTATATCCATCTATATACATATATACAACTACGGTCAGCACTTGACTTTACAAGCAAACAAGACTGCAAGAAGAAAGGGAAGAAGTGAAGTGTGAAACATCAGATATCCGCTTACTTGCTCATGCCCTTGAAGACGGTTGCGTAGGAGCCTTCCCCTAGTTGTTCCAACTTCTTGTACGAGTTCATCTTACCGAAGGGTGAGTCCGGCTGTGGGGGGAAGAAACATGCGGGTCAGTAACAGTTCACACTGATATATGAAACACCACTATAGCCATCGTTGCCTAACAATCTACCATTGCTATACATAACCACTACAGTCATCGTTGCCTAACAGTCTACCAGTGCCATACCTAACCACTATAGCCATCGTTGGCTAACAGTCTACCAGTGCCATACCTAACCACTATAG
>NW_014577194.1:357317-360808 GCF_000485595.1 Priapulus caudatus | reverse complement strand
CCGGGCTACACTCCTTCACAGCATCCCTCCCTCTTGGACTACACTTCTTCCCAGCATCCCTCCCTCCCGGGCTACACTCCTTCACAGCATCCCTCCCTCTTGGACTACACTTCTTCCCAGCATCCCTCCCTCCCGGGCTACACTCCTTCACAGCATCCCTCCCTCTTGGACTACACTTCTTCCCAGCATCCCTCTCTTCCGGACTACACTCCTTCACAGCATCCCTCCCTCTTGGACTACACTTCTTCACAGCATCCCTCCCTCCTGGACTACACTCCTTCACAGCATCCCTCCCTCCAGAACTACACTTTCCCTCTAGCATCCCTCTCTCTCGGACTACACTCCTTCACCGCATCCCTCCCTCCTGGACTACACTTCCCTTCCATCATCCCTCCCTCCCGAACTACACTTCCTTCCCATCATCCCTCCCTCCCGGACCACACTCCTTCACAGCATCCCTCGGATTCCCATTCCCAGACTCTCGGAAAAAGTCAAACATTGCAGCGAATATAGACGGTCGCCATCTTCAGCTACCAGCACTCGCAACCAGTTTCCTCCGCTCGTTGGAGCCCATCTAGGCAATTCACGCACGCCGACATGCCGTACTCCACATTTGTAATAACAATGTCTTAATCCTGCTTTTAGGAGGGCCCTCGCTTCGCATATTGCGAACCGAAAATAGACCTAGTTGGCGCACGCAGCGTGGCTTATGAATCCAGAAGCTAAGACCGCAACCTATTCTCTAATATACTCGTTTAGGCGCACATTTCGGCGACCGTTGCTGCTACTGCCGCAATGCTCGGCTACTTGCTCGCACTGCAAGAAGCCATGCCGCACCACATGTCTACTGCTGTCGCTGTTGCTGCTGTTGGTGGTGGTGGTGTTGGTGCTGCTGCTGCTGCTGCCGGGTGTAGTGGTGTTAGTGTTGCTGTTGCTGTTGTTGTTGTTGTTGTTGTTGTTGTTAGTGTTGCTGTTGCTGTTGCTGTTGTTGTTGTTGTTGTTGTTGTTGTTGGTGGTGGTGGTGGTGGTAGGAGTGTTGGTGTTGGTGGAGAGAGTAGTGGTGGTGTTGGTAGTGGTGGCGGCGGGGGCGGCGGCAGTGGTGGTGGAGGTGGTGGTGCTGCTGCTGTTGCTGCTGCTGCTGCTGCTGCTGCTGCTGCTGCTGCTGCTGCCTGGTGCTAGTGGTGGTGGTGGCGGCGGCGGCGGCGGTGGTGGTGCTGTGGTTGGTGTGGTGTGGTAGTGCTGGTTGTGGTGGTGTTGTGTGTGCGTGGTAGTGTGGTGGTGGTGTTGGTGTGTGTGGTGTGTTTAGTGGTCGTTTGGTGGTGTTGGTGGTGGTGGTGGTGTGGTGCTGGTGCTGGTGGTATTGTTGTTGTTGTGGTGGTTAGTGGTGGTGGTGTTGTGTGGTGTGGTTGTTGTGCTGGTGGTGGTGGAGGTGGTTGGTGCTGGTGCTGGTGGTGAGTGGTGGTTAGGTTTGTGTGGTGGTTTTGCCGTGCGGTGGTGGTGGTGTGGTGGTGGTGGTAGTGGTGGTCGTGGTGTGGTGGTGGTGGGGTGGCGTGGTGTGGTGTGTCGAGTGATGCGTGCTGCCCTGCTGGTGTGGTGCGTGGTTGGTTGGTGCTGCTGCTGCTGCTGTATGGGGTAGGTGTGTGGTGTGTGGTGCTGGCTTGCTGCTGCTGTAGTCGGTGGTGGTGTTTGTGGTGGTGGTGTTTAGTGGATGCGGTCGGTGGTGCTGGTTGTGGTGTGGTCTGTGGTTCGTGGTGAGTTGGTGTGGTGGTGTGGTGGTGGTGCTGGTGGTGTAAGTGTGTGGGTTGGTGGTGGTGGTGGTTGTGGTGGTTGGTTGGTGTGGTGGTGGGTGGTGGGGGGTAGCTGCGTGTGTGCTGGTAGTGGTGGTAGTGCATGTGTAGTAGTGCTGGTATCTGGTGTCGGTGCTGGTGGTGGCTGTGGTGGCTGGTGGTAGTGGTGGGGTGCGTGGTGGTGGTGGCTAGTGGTGGTGGTGGTGCTGGTGGAGTGGTGGTGGTGTCGTGTGATGAATCGATGCGTGTGTGGGGTGGTGGCTGTTGATGATGATTGTGGTGGTGGGGTGGTTGCAGTGGTGCGGATGAGGATGTTGGTGGTGGTGGTGGTGATGATGATGGTGGTGGGGTGGTGGTGGTGATGTTGGTGGTGGTGGCGCTACTGCTGGTGCTGCGGCTGTAAGGGAATCACAGTTCTCCTGCAGGAGGTTTCACGTGTTCCTCAGACGTTGCTGCTGAATCATGCGAAGAGGCTGCTACGAATTTCTCTCTAATTGCACCCGGCACCGGTTCGCGCTCAAAATAATGAGAGGCAGGACACGGCGTCGATAAGTGGCAAAAGCACACACCCAGCAAGCGTCCGACGGCGACGCCTAAGACCATAAACGAGAAGCACACACTAGGAACCCTTCACCGTAATATGGTATAGATAGGATAACGTAAGCCAGCAGAGCTCCCGTTGATCGCGCGCACATGGGTGCGTGTACCCCGGCGCTGGTTGCAGTCCACTTACATTATACGACTAGTCGGAGTAACTATACGGTCTGGTTATAGCCAGAGGTGTGAACCACGCGCGGCACCTAAGAAGATTCAAAGTAAGAAAGAAGTAAGAGATTCTAAAAAGATTCATGTACCACGGCGCTGGTTGCAGTCCACTTAACATAGACTACCGTCCGACTCACTATACGGTCTGGTTATAGCGAGCAGTGTGACGAGCCAAAAGAGCCAAAATGCCGCTAACTTATATCGCCCGCTCGATCGTTCTTTACGCTTTATACTTATTACCGGGTTATTACATACGCTCATATACATATCCATATTATAATACACTTCTTTTACTATTTTGCTTTTCATACGTTGCTAACAGTGACTGGTTTATTACTTGGGTTTCGTCTCATGATGGCGTGCTAGCCGGCCTGTGGCCCCCACACACCGTGGTTCACTTCGAGCTGCTTTATCACCACATCACGCAGTCCACGCGCACGTAAGCGTCCTGCGCGCGCACGCGTTATAATGCCGTCTGCTGCCTTATACCCGCTCGTAAACGTCGGGCGAAAACTCGCAAATTACTTTGTTCAGCTATAGCATTAGAATTCGTCGCGGGCGCTGTTGAATCACACTCTACTGTAACACGTCTCCGACGGCGCAGCGCCGCCGAGCCGGACCGCCTGCGCGTCGTTCAGCTCAATTAAGCGCGTCTTAATTTCTGCGGACGCCGATGATTCAGAACTCGCACGGCAGGCAGGCAGGCAGGCAGGCAGGCAGGCATCGGCTCCTGCGATTCAATCGTGCGAGAGATGCAAACGAACGACAGGAACGCATTTCGATGAGAAAAAGAACGATGGCGAGAGAGAGAGAGAAGGGGGAGAAGCGAGAGAGAGAGAGAGAGAGAGAGAGAGAGAGAGAGAGAGAGAGAGAGAGAGAGAGAGAGAGAGAGAGAGAGAGAGAGAAAGAGAGAGAAAGAGGAGCGAGAGTCAGAGAGAG
>NW_014577194.1:346175-353033 GCF_000485595.1 Priapulus caudatus | reverse complement strand
AGAGAGAGAGAGAGAGAGAGAGAGAGAGAGAGAGAGAGAGAGAGAGAGAGAGAGAGAGAGAGAGAGAAAGAGAAAGAGAGAGAGAGAGAGAGAGAGAGAGAGAGAGATAGAGATAGAGAGAGAGAGAGAGAGAGAGAGAGAGAGAATACAAAGCACGACCGCACCAACCGATTCGTATATTTATTCCGACCAAAGATATATATTATATAAATTCGCGACCAACCGGACTCGATCGTGATTCACTACGTGTACGGAGCGCGAGCCGTACCTCGTTGTGTGAGCGCGAGAGCGCGTCGTGGTTGTGTTCGACACCGTTCGTCTGGTAGGTGACGAGACAGGACAGCGAGCGACTCTCAAGGCTCGCTGCACTCGACCGCTGCCCGCCACACGGCCGACCATCCGTCTCCCCGTTCATCTCCTGGGCTGGCTCATCCTTGATCACAGCTACAAGCAGAGACAATAAAACAATAATAAGGATAAATACTATTAATAATAATAATAATGAATGATGACTATGAATATGATGACAGTAACAACAACAAAAACAACAATAATAATAATAATAATAACAATAATAATAATAATAACACTGCAAACAAAGACCTTCTCTGTGATAGGTCTCTAGCTGGAACCGAATTAAACTCCATTTAGATTCCTAATTAGGAACCTAATTAGGTTCAATCCTACTTTAGGGCCCCGGGTGTGATTTTAGGATTACAGTTAGGGTTTAGAATTCGGGGATTAAAGTTATGGCTAGGGTTATGGATAAGGTTGGGGTTAGAATTAGGCTTAGGGTTAGGGCGAGGGTTAAAGTTAGGGTTAGGGTTAGGATTAGAGAGAATTAGGGTTAGGGTTAGAGTTAGGTTGATGACGATGCAGATTTTCGCTGCTATGCACGCTGTAGGAACAGTTTTCTTTGAGCCACGAAAGTAAATATTCTATGTAATTTCTGTGCGTGCGGTTCACGCACGAGCTGCGTGCACGCCGCGTTACCTCCATCGCTAATTAGAATTCAGTGTCGACTCGCGACGCAAGCAATCGCCGCGGTTATCGGAAAGTTGTGGCTAGAAATTAACCATCTAATTACGCTAAACACTACATCCTTTAATTAGCAGTACGTAAGTAGTAGCGACACACGTGTCTCGTGCACATGTACACGCGTCAATGCACTCGTGCGTGGCACACACACAAGTGGTCAAAGTAAACGGCAAGAACATTTAAACCACGCAAAAAATGGTGGCGGTACGATGTTGTTTCTAAAGGAGCTACAGACTGAACAACCTCTTTAGTTATACTGTCTCAGATCAGTCGTTTACCATGTAGAGAATATTATCCTTTCCCCTTCTTTTTTACGACATGCAGTGTGCGCTGTCGTATATAACTGATAACGAACCAACCAAAATAACCTCATGCAAACATAACAGCCGCTGTGTTCCTAATTTATATCAATTAGCTACGACTGGATCTGACTGATGTGGTTGTTCAGACAAGGATGTGGTAATTGTGAAAATATTGACATTTTATGACATCGTTTGCTCACTGTGTGTCGCACTTGAATATCCCCGGGGGAATAAAAAGTTACATAGGGTACAGCGGCGGCGGGCGGCGGCGGCGGCGGCGGCGGCGGTGCGACAGAGGCACCAGCGCATATAATTGTATCAAATAAAAAAGGTCGATTGAACGACTAGTTTTTTTTCCTTTGTGTCGTTTGTGCTTTGTGTTTTTATTTTGTGTCGCTGTTGCGTTGTCTCGTATGAACGCCGTGGAATTATTTTGTTGACATTGCTTCGGTGTCGTGGTCGTGGTTATTGTCGCCATAGTAACCAACTCCTAAGCTTCTTTTGGGTACACGTTTACATCCAAACGCGATGAGCGTTGCGTTTATTTCCTAAGCTGGCAAATCATCGTATCAAACTTTTGGATCGATCGCCTCTCACACAATCAACATTGACATTCATTAGATTGGATTTTATTTTACCCAACTGCCTATCGTCACACTGCTCAGCAACGGTCATGTCGGACCAGTAATAAAGTTATTATTTTTTATCTCTTGACTTATTGTTTTCATACACTTCAACCAACTGAACCCCAACCAACGACTATGAGACGACAGCAATTGAAAATGCATAAACATTATGGTGGAATATACAAGGGAGCAAGCTATAGCACACTGAAATGTTATAGCGCTACGTTTTACTGATACATCTTAGCAAGAGCGTATAAAAAAGGAGCGCGTACAACGGTGAAATGCTGAAACCATGTTGCAGTATTAGTCGAATTAAACTTTCCCCGTTTCATTTTGACGCTTCTTTGCAGTATTATTGATCAGCTGTCCTACCTTGTTAATATAAAACAAACCGCATGTCCCTACGATAACTTCGGGAAACCTCGCGTGTTTCCGTCAATGATTGACAAATGGAATGAATGACGTCTGTTATTGATTGCCAAAGTGATGACCCCCACCTGTGCCCACCTCACGCTGGATGTATAGTAATCTCTGTAGTACTGACGTGAGGCAGCGCTACGATGACGCTACACAGCGGCGACCGGAAGCAATAAACTGGCCACAAAGCGAGAGACAGTCGCAGTAAACACTGATCTCGAGTCGGGTTTCGGCGAAAATACCAGATTTTCACCGCTCATTATCAGCGTAGGAGCATCGTAGGAACAAGCGGTTTGTTTTATATTAACAAGGTAGGACAGCTGATCAATAATATCGCAAAGAAGCGTCAAAATGAAACGGGGAAAGTTTATTAATTCGACTAATACTGCAACATGGTTTCAGCATTTCACCGTTGTACGCTCTCCTTTTTTATACGCTCTTGCTAAGATGTATCAGTAAAACGTAGCGCTATAACATTTCAGTGTGCTATAGCTTGCTCCCTTGTATATTCCACCATAATGTTTATGCATTTTCAATTGCTGTCGTCTCATAGTCGTTGGTTGGGGTTCAGTTGGTTGAAGTGTATGAAAACAATAAGTCAAGAGATAAAAAATAATAACTTTATTACTGGTCCGACATGACCGTTGCTGAGCAGTGTGACGATAGGCAGTTAGGTAAAATAAAATCCAATCTAATGAATGTCAATGTTGATTTTGCTGCTATGCGAGCTTGTGTGAGAGGCGATCGATCCAAAAGTTTGATACGATGATTTGCCAGCTTAGGAAATAAACGCAACGCTCATCGCGTTTGGATGTAAACGTGTGCCCGAAAAAAGCTTAGGAGTTGGTTACTATAGAAACAATAACCACGGCCACGACACCGAACCAATGTCAACAAAATAATCCCCCGGCGTTCATACGAGAGAACGCAACAGCGACACAAAATAAAAAGAATCGTCAAAATAAAACGGGCAAAGTTTCTTAATTCGACTAATACTGCAACATGGTTTCACCATTTCACCGTTGTACGCTCTCCTTCTTTATACGCTCTTGTTCCTAGGTTGATCCATGGCTTATGCCAGACTATAATACCTTTGCCTTGTATTATCTATCCATACATACAAGGCAGCCACGAAAATATTTAAATAAATCTCATCCATTTTCGCCAAATAAGTAACTAAAAAAACTAGCGTCTAAAAACCGAAGCCACGTTATAGGAAAATTCAAGCTTTCGTGCCAGAGATGGATGAAGTACATTGTATTGATAAAAATACCACATTGCCAACTGCGCAAAAAAACCAATTTCCTTTGCTGAATCCCTACTGCCAATAATAGGGCAGGTGTGGTAGGTTTGTACCGCTTTTAATGTAGTGACGGCGATAAAGAAAGCCTTTCCTCTGCGTTTGATGACTGAATCGCATGTCAGAGTCAATTGAACACCTGTGACACTGATGATATTGCTTGCCTACTAGTGAATGCCCACTTCCGTTCCCTGCTATAAATACAATAATAAGTCTAGATAAAATCAAGAATAGGTAATAGACGAACAAAATCGTATATTATCGACTCTTGATAAAGAAATACAGTGGTGAGAATGTGTCGATGCCATTGCACCACCATTACGTATATTTTTAAATAGTCAGTCACTCAGGCACGACCGTGATAAACATCTCAGAAAGCCTTCACATTGCTGATTCCGATAAGTCCTCCACCAGACATTTGTTAGAAGTTATAGGAGGCATTCAACCGGACAAGATACGTGTATAAATTAGGGAGGGCGGTCAGAATGTTAGAGACAATAGTGCGTTTTCGACAATATCTTTTAAAACCGCTATATACGAGTATAAGAGATTCGTGTGTGTTGGGTAGTGCAAGGGGCGCTTTATCTATACGCAGTTACAAACAACATGAAACCAAATCAAGTAATGTGCAGAGTTTTACAACTAATTAATTTAATTACTTTAATTACTTTAAACTATCCATCATGGTATAGGGTTTCCTATCAGCATGTAAACCACGCATGAGATTTAGTAACTATAGAACTGGTAACTATAGGGAATACTAATAGGTCTTGACTATGTCACAGTCGAATGACACAGTGCCGAGAAACGAAAGTCGAGATATGTCTGTCCTGAATCCATGTAAATGTATCTGCATGAAATCTCCATTCTACAGTACGAGAGCAGAGCTGGTAAATGTATCAATATGTCTCCCTTTCTTTCTCTCTCCCTCTCCCGCTCCCTCTCTCGCTTTCTCTCTCTCTCTCTCTCTCTCTCTCTCTCTGTGTCTCTCTCGCATAGGGTTCTCCGCCTCCCTCCCTTCCTTCTTCCCGACCACCCTCCCGCCCCCTCTCTCTGACACGGCTAGTCTTTTACTTTATGAAACTATAATGCGTGCATGGAGCTACGGGAACCAGCAAATCTGTTACGCTGCCAGTTCATATACGAATGACGTGTATGGTCACATTCAACCACAGTTCCTGTATACTGTTAATCATCACTTAGTGACGCAGCGTACAACCCCGCAATAAATAAATTAAAACATCTCTCATCATACACTCTCTTCCAGACTCAACACGCATGCACGCCGATACCCGCGCTGTACTCTGGTTGAGCTATACAGAGCCTAGTGTGACTGGTAAGACACATACATGCATCTAGGTTCTCTAACGAACTTACACCACACATGATGCACGCACGCAGGCACCAACACACGCAACACAAACACACGACCCGCACCCATCCACCCATCCATCCATCCGTCCGTCCGTCCGTCCGTCCGTCCGTCCGTCCGTCCGTCCGTCCGTCCGTCCGTCCGTCCGTCCGTCCGCCCGTCCTTCCGCCCGTCCGTCTATCCATGCATCCATCAATATAATTATCGGATAACGCGGACGCAAGGAACGAAACTCGGCGGGCTGCCGTGTATAGAGAGACGATTAGGCTTCACGTCCACTGGCAGAACACACATAGCATGGCGCTGTCCTCTGTGCAATGCCAATTACGCATACATGACGACTTAAGACGCGAACAATTAAATACATAGCCGAGCAAGCAAGCAGCCGAGATGGATAATATATATGTCACGCGACAGAACTGGTCGAGTAATATCAGGAGTCCATGAGTTCTATTCATGCCAATATCAGAAGCTAATGTGTAAAGCATACATGCATGTACGTGGAGTGACTAGCATCACGTAGCATAACGAATGGTAGAACACTTTCGAAACTAGACAGAGGGAACTCAAAGGGAGACGTTGACGATGACGTTCAAAACGTTAACCTAACGGTAACCCTCACTCCAACACCGCCAACAAACAACACTCACACTAAATATATATGTGTCGCCGCGCTTATTATAGGCATTGTGATCCACAAAAATTTATCTATGGTGTGGGACAGATATCATGATGCAAAAACCCTAACCCTAACCTAATCCTAACCCTAACCCTAACCCTAACCTAACCCTAATCTAACCTAACCCTAATCCTAACCCTAACCCTAACCCTAACCCTGACCCTAACCCTAATCCTAACACTATCCCAACACTAGTGCTGCACATTGCGGTCACCTCCCTCCACGCCCGTGGGATAGCATTACCGTCCAGGGGTAAAAGTATTTAAAACAAGAGAACAAATGCATACGGCATTTGTAAATGTTTTGACACTTTTGTTTGCTTCACGATCGGTAGATAATTAATGTTTTGACGTGTTTTTTCGAAAAAAACATGATATTACTCATTAATATAAAATATAATATCACTAAGATTGTAATTCTTAGTCTAAATGTGTTATTTTCATCTTAATATTAAAGTTAAGGGAGGGTCTAGGATCTCTTAAGTTAAGAGAAAAGTTACGAGAATTTTTAATTCTCTTAACTTACGAAGTTTCTGGCACGCTTTAAGAGAAAAAGTTAATGTTAAGGTTAATGTTAAGACTAATTTGTTTCTGACAACGGGCCCCAGGTCTTGCGTAACAAAGTATTTTGTCGTGTGTGCGTGTGTGTAATGGCATTGTGTATGTGTGTGCGTGTGCGCGCTTGTGTGTGTCCATATGTATGTGTGTGTGTGTGTGTGTGTGTGTGTGTGTGTGTGCGTGCGTGGCGTGCGTGCGTGCGTGTCTGTGTGTCTATGTTTGCGTGTGTGCGTGCGTGCGTGCGTGCGTGCGTGTGTGTGTGTATTCATGTGTGTGTGTGTGTCATCGCTTGCAGTATTATTACCTCCGCGCAACGGAGTTGCAGGGAGGTAATGTGATCGCTCTCGTGTGTGTGTTCGTGTGTGTGTGTAGCCAGCAGCGAGCCAGCTGTTATACACTGTATACATGTTACACGCGTTGGCGCGATCGATTCAGCACCAGCTCGCCTTAGGGCGTCCAGTCAGCAGCAGCTTGCCTTAGGGCGTCCAGTCAGCAGCAGCCAGCAGCGAGCCAGCTGTTATACACATGTATACATGTTACACGCTCGCGCGAGGTATGCACTCGGCC
>NW_014577194.1:338599-346150 GCF_000485595.1 Priapulus caudatus | reverse complement strand
CTCTCTCTTCTCTCTCTCTCTCTCGTCTCTCTCCTTCTCTCTCTCTCTCTCTCTCTCTCTCCTCTCTCTCTCTCGCTCTCTCGTCCTCTCTCTCCTCTCTCTCTCGCTCTCTCTCGCTTCTCGCTCTCTCTCGCTCTCTCTCTCTCTCTCTCTCTCTCTTTCTCTCTCTCTCTTCTCTCTCTCTCTGTCTCTTTGCACTCGCTCGCGCGGCGCTCTCTCCCTTTCTTCTTTTCGCCTCTCTCCCCGATCTCCCTCGCATCTTTTAGAATGTTATGCTGACCGATTATATTACAACGTAATCTCGATTCTCGCTGATGATTTCGTGAAAGCTCTATTATGTTGTGAGTCTGCAGGTATTGGAATGAGAAAGTTCCAATCCACGTGACCATCATATATCAGAGTGATGAGGCGATTATAGAAACAGGCGCCATATTAGCTTCTTAATTCAAAGCTCTTATGATCACTGTTGTTGTAGGAATGACTTATCTACAAAATTAACTTGGCATATTAAATGGCTCCGTCTCCTTTCCGCCTTATACTCCCTCCCTCTCCCCTCTCTCCTCTCTCTCTCTCTCTCTCTCTCTCTCTCTTCTCTCTCTCTCTCTCTCTCTCTCGCTCGTCTCCTCTCTCTCTTGCGCTCTCTCGCCTCTCTCTCTCGCCTCGCTCTCTCCTTTCTTTTTATCGCTCTTTCACCTCTCTCCTACGCTCTTCCTTTTGTCTCTTCGTTCTCGCTCTTTGCGTTATCTCTCTCTTCCTTTCTCATGTCAGACTATCATTATTTACCTTTTTCTTTCTCTCTCTCTGTAGTTGCGCGTGATGTAGGCACCTCCTCCCCCTCCCTCTCATCTTCCGCTCCCCGTTCTTCCGTCTATCCGGCAAGTTGCGCTGCGTCAAATGTAAAATGAATGAGCGCGATTCTCTTGAGTCAATCGCTCTGTTAAACCCCCCCCCCGCCGCGCGGCGCCCGCGCAATTTCGGCGATGCCCGGCTTTTCGACA
The DNA here is from genome assembly GCF_000485595.1 of Priapulus caudatus. Taxonomy (NCBI): domain Eukaryota; kingdom Metazoa; phylum Priapulida; class Priapulimorpha; order Priapulimorphida; family Priapulidae; genus Priapulus; species Priapulus caudatus. Next base: position 345,152 of record NW_014577194.1, on the reverse strand, counting down.
ACAGCCGGACGGCCAGAAGTAAAAAGGGAAATGTTCGCGAAGCGAGGAAATCTTTATTTTCGACAGCGTTAGTCGCTCGGAGAAACGGAGATGAAAAGAGCGCGATGGTGGCGGTGAGGCATTAAAGAACGAGCAAATGTGGTTGTTTCGCCGCAACACGGCTGCGCGGCGCAAGCATGAATGAAACATTTAGCGGCTCAGCCAGCAGCGCTATGTTGCCGATGCTATAGGTTTCTTACTGGCGCATCGCATCCTATATTCATTGCCAACGCTTCGCGGGGATTGCGATTTCGAAATCCGTGCCCATAAGACCTCGTACGCTAACACTATCTGCTAGACTGTAATATGTATAAGACTCGTACGCAAACACTATCTTGCTAGACTGTAATATGTATAAGAACCTCGTACGCTAACACTATCTGCTAGACTGCTAATATGTATAAGACTCGTACGCTAACCACTATCTGCTAGACTGTAATATATATAAGACTCGTACGCTAACACTTCTGCTAGACTGTATATGTATAAGACCTCGTACGTAACACTATCTGCTATGACGTAATATGTATAAGATCTCGTACGCTAAACACTATTCTGCTAGACTGTAATATGTATAAGACCTCGTACGCCTACAACTATTGCTAGACTGTAATATGTATAAGACCCCGTACGCAAACACTATCTGCTAGACTGTAAATATGTGTATAAAGACCTCGTGTACGCTAACACTATCTGCTAGACTGTAATATGTATAAGACCTCGTACGCTAACACTATCTGCTAGACTGTAATATGTATAAGACCTCGGTACAGCTAACACTATCTGCTAGACTGTAATATGTATAAGACCTCGTACGCTAACACTATCTGCTAGACTGTAATATGTATAGACCTCGTACTGTAACACTATCTGCTAGACTTGTAATATGTAAAGACTCGTACGCAAACAACTATCTGCTAGACTGTAATATGTATAAGACTCGTACGCTAACACTATCTGCTAGACTGTAATATGTATAAGACCTCGTACGCTAACACTATCTGCTAGACTGTAATATGTATAAGACCTCGTACGCTAACACTATCTGCTAGACTGTAATATGTATAAGATCTCGTACGCTAACACTATCTGCTAGGCATCCTATAACGCGGCAAGACTGTAATATGTATAAGATCTTGTACGCTAACGCTATCTGATAGGCCTCCTATAACGTGACAAGACTGTAATATATGCGGTACCGTGTTTTCAATTTCAATTCATGAAACCAGCGATGGCGACAGCGCGATATAAAGTAATCTAATAGATGTTATACGTGATAAATTATGGGTAAAATTACCCCAAAATGAACGTTTAATTTCCGGCGCGTGTGCGTGTTCAATCTTCACTGATGAATGCATACTGTTCGTGGACTTATTAGCTCCGCCAAGGGGTTGGCAGGAGGCTATGTTTTCACCGCGTGTGTTTTGTTGGTTTGTGGCGTGTAAGGCCTAACTGAAAAAAGTATGGACGGATTGTCATAAAATTTTCAGGATAGGTCAAGAAATCGCTAACTTAGAATTGATGAGATTTTAGTGGTGATCCGGATCACATAATTAATAAAATTTTTACGATAGGTCAGAATGGAGGTAACTTAGAATTGATTACATTTGGGTGGTGATCCGGATCCAATTAATTTAATAATTAATTAAATTTTTAGGAATAGGTCAGAAATGGGGTAACTTAGAATTGATTACATTTTGGATGGTGATGCCGGATCCAATTAATTATTTAATTAATTAAGTTAATTAAATTTTCACAGTGAGAGAATTTGAGCTGCCTTGGCGGAGGTCTGTGCTCTCGAGTGCTCTGTTCCCAATAACATCACTTTTGCCATAATGATCTTGCGCAAGAAACAGCGCGAAGGTTTTACTGGCACATGTTTCTTTATCAGATTAATGGATATTGAAAGAGCATATAGTGTAGGCGAGTCATCGCAGAAGCCAGGGCGTTGCCAGAACTTCGTAAAGTTACGATTAATTTTAAGTCTAATTGTTAATGTTAAGGTTAGTTTTAATAGCGTTGCCAGAAACCCAACTTAACTCAAACTTACTTAAGTGAAAACTTACGATACAGGAACTTCATCACAAGGCTGCTGGTTGGATGGAATCGAGTCACAAAATTCAAATTCATACACATTTATTGTACATCACAGTAATTATGCATATTATATGGCTAACCACATATAAATAATATTTGATAAAAACGACACGGTCTTGAATTTATTCTGCACCAAGGTTCTGCACAACAAGACAAATTCTCACACTGTAGCAATTCTCACGAGACGCGAGAGTCGTGTGGTCCGTGCAGGGTGTTGCTATCCCACGGGCGTGGAGGAGGTCACGTATAACGTTGACGATGACGTTCAAACGTTAACCCTAACGGTAACCCTCACTCCAACACCGCCAACACAAACACTCACACTAAATATATATGTGTCGCCGCGCTATATATAGCATTGTGATCCACAAAAATTTATCTATGGTGTGGGGACAGATATCATGATGCAAAAACCCTAACCCTAACCCTAATCTAACCTACCTAACCAACCCTAACCCTAATCCTAACCTAACCTAATCCTAACCCTAACCCTAACCCTAACCCTGACCCTGAACCCTAATCCTAACACTATCCCAACACTAGTGCTGCCACATTGCGTCACCTCCCCCACGCCCGTGGGATAGCATTACCCGTCAGGGGTAGAGAGAGAGAGAGAGAGAGAGAGAGAGAGAGAGAGAGAGAGAGAGAGAGAGAACATCGGAAGAATATGTGAGTCTTCAACATTAATTAAATATGAGATAACAGCCGATGTTGTTTTATTGTTCACCAATCGCCATTGCACGCGTGAGGCTTAGTTATTATCTTAAATTCTTTAATAAAAAGCAAATCGACAAAAGGCAATTAATGTATACATACGGACAGAGAAAACGTTACAGTAATATACGCAGTGAATATTATTTTTAAACTGAATCGAACCCATATAAATTATTGCCAACAATTCACATTTCGTTTGTAAATATTTGTAAAAATTACGAAAACTATAAATGTTATATATATATAATTATGTGTAGAAACGACTGTAGTTGCCACCTGTCGTGTAGCTTTCAAGTTTTAAATTGGCTTCTGCTATGTAGCACGGCGTTAGAGAGTATAGCGCCCGTGGTAATTATGCTCTAATTTATGTGCATATAGTTGTAAACATATTACTGTACTTGTGCATTTCACTCATATTTTCATTACGCTAGCTGCTTTTCGAAAATTCTTGCTCTCCTTCAACATTCACGTCGGGTGATTGGCTTCGCAGCTGTTTTTCCCATAAATAAAAAATATATGATGAGAGTTAAATCATATTGAGGCACTGCAACGTGGCAAGTAACGGACCGAGGCTTGTACAGCGGTGAGAAAATGTTCTTTGATTCCCTCTAACAGGAGCGTACGTAACTGCAGCTACCGTGGTTCGACAGGCAGTTAGAAACGTGGGTCACTACTCCTACCTTCTCTACGTGTGGGTACTATATCGCCCCCCCCCCACTCGCCACAAAGTCGCAGTCTTCGGGTTGGAACATGCCGCAAAGCACTTGCTGCCTTTTTATTTTTCAGGATTACGTGATGTGCCTATATTTTAAATGGCCAAATTTCTTAGCCATTGTTTGCGATTATCACGAATCGGTGCTGAAGTTTAAATTTTAATCTGAATCGAATCAAAATAAATTTGGTTTCTACGCAGTGATGATTCTAGCTCACACTCATTCAAGGCAGAATAACGGAGGCACTCAAGTGTCTATGGTCATTAGACATAATATTTCCACGGCGCTAACACCGGAAGGCCACCACCAGGTGCGGACATGCTGCCCGAAGTGCATCTGCGCACACTTAAAACACCGCGTTCACACGGTAAAGGGCCGGACACACCAGGCGATGCCATCGGCCGATGATCGGCCGATTCCATCGGCCGATGGCATCGGCGTGAAAATCGCCTGGTGTGTCCACTCAATCGCCGCCGATGCCATCGGCCGATGGCGTCGGCCGATCATCGGCCGATGGCATCGCCTGGTGTGTCCACTCAATCGCCGCCGATGCCATCGGCCGATGGCGTCGGCCGATCATCGGCCGATGGCATCGCCTGGTGTGTCCACTCAATCGCCGCCGATGCCATCGGCCGATGGCGTCGGCCGATCATCGGCCGATGGCATCGCCTGGTGTGTCCACTCAAATGTATGAATTTGAATTTTGTGATCGATTTCATTCAATCAGCAGCCTTGTGATGAAGTTCCTGTTATCGTAAGTTTTTACTTAAGTAAGTTTAGTTACGATAGGTTTCTGTCAACGCTATTAACTTTTCTCTTAACATTAACATTAGTCTTAAAATTAATCGTAACTTACGAAGTTTCTGACAACGGGCCCCTGGCCTGGCAGATGTCTGGCGCGATGGTTCCTATGTGATTAACCGTCTCCGGTGTTTAAGAAAAAGGCCACAGATTAATGGTTTACAGATTGGTGTGCGCTGAAATGGAACTATGTGGACTGGCAGTTGAAACAGATTTGTATGGGAGGGGATATGTGTCAAAATTCAAACGTTCAATTGATCGATTGATTGTTCAATTGAACAGTCGTTTAATCATTCAAACGTTTAATTGATTGATTGATTGTTCAATTGAACAGTCAATTTAATCATTCAAACGTTCAATTGATCCATTGATTGTTCAATTGAACAGTCAATTTAATCATTCAAACGTTCATTGATCGATGAGTTGTTCAATTGATCGATTGATTGTTCAATTGAACAGTCGTTTTTATCATTCAAACGTTCAATTGAGCAATTAAATAACGAATTGCCAAATTAAATCACCGAATTGACGAATTGACGAATTGACGAATTGACGAATTGACAAGGCACGAATACTGAATAGGCGTATTGAATCATGGAATGGAGCAATTGCGAGGCTCGTCTATCGAGCAAATTGCGAGGCTCGTCTATCGAGCAATTGCCGAGGCTCGTCAATCGAGCAATGCCGAGCGCTCGTCTATCGCCAAATCAAAACGTATACCTACTGCACATGCGCACAGAGGCATGACGGAAGGCGCGGTAGCGCGTACGTTGCTAGGAACGCAATCGGCTGGCGTTTCCCAGCTAAGTGCGTGTACCGGGGCGTGTAGCGTCGGTTTACCGCCGTGTACGTGCGTGTACGTGCGCTGTACCCGCGTGTACGTACGTTGTATCTGCGTGTACGTGCGTGTACCGCGTGTACGTGCGTGTATATGCGTGTACGTGCGTGTACTGTGCGTGTATGCGTGTTCGTGCGGTTCTCCGTGTACCCGCGTGTATCCCGTGACAGGCGTGTACGTGCGTCTATCTGCGTGTACGTGCGTGTACCCGCGTGTACGTGCGTGTATATGCGTGTACGTGCGTGTACGTGCGTGTACCGCGTGTTCGTGCGGGTATCTGCCGTGTACCGCGGTGTATTCCGTGTACCCGCAGTATCACCGTGTACCCGCGTGTACGTGGCGTGTACCCCGCGTGTATCTCCGTGTACGCAGCCGTGTACGTGCGTCTATCTGCGTGTACGTGCGTGTACCTGCGTGTACGTGCGTGTACCCGCGTGTACGTGCGTGTACCTGCGCTGTACGTGCGTGTACCCGCGTGTACGTGCGTGTACCGCGTGCGACGTGCGTGCACCCGCGTGCGGTGGCGTGTACGCCGTGTACGGGTGCACCCGCGTGTACGTGCGTGTACCGTGTGTACGCGCGTGTATCTGCGTATGACGTGCGTGTACCCGCGTGTACGTGCGTGTACCTGCGGTACCTGCGTGTACCGTGCGTGTACCGCGTTTACCGTGCGTGCACGTGCGTGTACCCGCGTGTACGTGCGTGTATCTGTGTGTACGTGCGGTACCCGCGTGTACGTGCGTGTACGTGCGTGTTACCGCGTGTTCGTGCGTGTATCTCCGTGTACCGCGTGTATCTCCATGTACCCGCGTGTACGTGCGCTGTATCTGCGTGTACGTGCGTGTATCTGCGTGTACGTGCGTGGTACCCGCGTGTACGTGCGTGTACCCGCGTGTACGTGCGTGCACCCGCGCTGTACGTACGTGGTACGCGCGTGTACCCGCGTGTACGCGCGTGTATCTGCGTGTACGTGCGTGTACCCCGTTACGTGGTGTACGTGCGTGTACGCTGCGCGTGTACGTGCGTGTACCCGCGTGTACGTGCGTGCACGTGCGTGTACCCGCGTGTACGTGCGTCGTACCCGCGTGTACGTGCGTGTATCTGCGTGTACGTGCGTGTACGTGCGTGCTACGCCGTTGTACGTGCGTGTACCGCCGTGCACGTGCGTGTACCCGCGCGTACGTGGCGTGTACCCGCGTGTGCGTGGCGTGTACCTGCGTGTACGTGCGGGTACACGCACGTAATCTAATGTAATCTAATGTAAATCTAATGTAAATCTAATGTAACTCGTAGACACGAATAGGCGATAATGCGAATGCCGTTCGCATGCGACTGTTAGTTAGTTAGTACG
>NW_014577194.1:314027-334655 GCF_000485595.1 Priapulus caudatus | reverse complement strand
TTACTTAAGTGAAAACTTACGATAACAGGAACGGCTGCTGATTGGATGAGAATTGATCACAAAATTCAAATTCATACACATTTATTGTACATCACAGTAATTTATGCATATTATGATGGCTAACCACATATAAATAATATTTGATGAAAAACGACACGGTCTTGAATTTATTCTGCACAACAAGACAAATTCTCACACTGTAGCGTCACGAGACGCGAGAGTCGTGTGGTCAGTGCAAAAGTATGAAAACAAATGCCATACGGCATTTGTAAATGTTTTGACACTTTTGTTTTGCTTCACGATCGGTAGATAATTAATGTTGTTGACGTGTTTTTCAAGAAAAACATGATATTACTCATTAACCTAAAATATAATATCACTATAATTGTAATTATTAGTCTAAATGTGTTATTTTCATCTTAATATTAAAGTTAAGGGAGGGTCTAGGATCTCTTAAGTTAAAGGAAAAGTTACGAGAATTTTTAATTCTCTTAACTTTACGAAGTTTCTGTCAACGCTCTAAGAGAAAAAGTTAATGTTAAGATTAATGTTAAGACTAATTTGTTTCTGACAACGGGACAACAAGTGTAGCCATGCACGCATAACATAGCCAAACATAGCCTCTACTTGTTCAGCCCACCAACCGAGTCTGTCTATAGCAATATATTACGGCTTCACTGTTTGACCGGAGGCGTATTTTTTTCGCAAGTAATCATGTAATATGTGAAGATAAACGAATTAGACGCTCGAAGAAAAAGCTCTACTCGGTAATTATCTAGTAGGTTTGTGTATTCAGCCATTTATTCATCTACATCTAAAATTTGATGTGCGCAATGCAGATGCACAGCACACACGTACGCACGCACGCACACACGCACGCACGCACGCACGCACGCACGCACGCGGCAGACGCGCACATACAGACAGGCGTATACGTGTTCATGCACACGCAAGAGATTTGCTGAAAATTGGCAATTTTAATATTTTAACAGGGGTAGAAATTAACTTTTGAACACAGGAGTCCAATGGACTCCCTACCCTCAAAAAGAGGGAGTCCGCAGCAAAATAAGGGAGTCCGTAGTTTGAGGTTCAAAATTAAAGATATTAACAATAACGCATGCATGTGCTTATTTTGAAGATTCATGCGGTTGCACGTCTGCCCAATTTTCTTTGGACATTAGCTGAAAAAATACGGTAATTCCGTGAGGCCGTGCTCTGGAACGAACTAGTTAGTATGGCAGAATTTTCAGGGAGTCACACGGACTCCTGCATATGTCAAATCAGGGAGTCCGACAGTAAATCAGGGAGTATTTGACTCCGGACTCCCGTTAATTTCGCACCCTGTTTTAATATAAAAACTATTTGTTTTGCCGTGGGTGGGTGCATTCTGCCCTACCTTTAATCGAAATTCATATAATAAAATACAAATGTTCGCATTCAATATAACATAAAGAAACAAATAATTTCAATATAGCAAGAAAAACATATAACATATAATAATAACCATAACCATAACCATAACCATAACCATAACCATAACCATAACCATAAAAACAAATTGCCTAACAAATTCATAACATATTTGAAACAAAAAAATAATTCGTATATCTATTACATTACTATTAGTATAGCGATTGAATCCCATACAATGTACTTCCCCATTCAATTTATAGAGAGAAGGCTTTATTAAAGGAGAAATACAGTTTCTCTTGTGAGTAACAATAGTGTGAGTGCTGCATGCTAATGACAAGGACACCAAAGCATCTCACGTGTCGTTTAATTACAGAGAGCAGCCATCTATCGGACGCGATGCCTTGAGCATATAGCTAAAGTGTAAGAGATAATTGACTGCATGGGAAATTGAGAGTACAGATGCTCGTAAGATATCACGAGGAACCTATTAATCATAACCACCATTGCTATATGTTGAAAGGAAGGAAAAAGCACGCGCTATAGCGCTCAACCGCGCGTACCGCTGCGCGCTTGCATACACATACAATCAGGAGATACAATAACATACGTACGCACACGCACGCACGCACGCACGCACGCACACACACACACACACACACGTCACACACACACACACCACACACACACACACACACACACACACCACACACACACACACAACACACACACACACAAACACACACACACACACACACACCACACACACACCACCACACACACACACCGCGCGCGCACACACACACACACACACACGTATATATATATACGTGATCACCAACTGGGAATATAAGGAAATCTATTAGCGTATTTCACAAATATTCAAACTGTCTGTATGTGCAATAATGATCACCCTACACTCGTAAATTTCCCGCGTCGCATTTGCAACGAAGCGCTGCTATTCGCCACTCGACGACAGAATCACTTCTAAACCAATTACTTTACTGGCGCGCGGCGCTGCGGGCAAAATAGCGCGTGATGTTTTCCTCGCCCCGTATCATTCAGCTATATAACAGTCGCAGACAAACCACGGCATAGACCGGGATTGCACAGGGCATTAATAATAAAATATCAAGCTTCCCCGCTCGCCCATCTCTAGCTCACAGCCAATATCTCTGCACGTGTGTGTTCGCGCCTACGAAACACGTATTCCCATATGCGCGCTTTTTTCCAGCGTTTCGCTGTGATCTGATTGGTTTCCTGAATCACGTGACACGTCGTGCATCGTCGGCGAGTCCTAAATAATCGACCTGATGACATCATCGGTCGACAGTGGCGTCCCCACCCCTACTGCGCTTCGATAAACCTCGTTAGAACGAGAGAACGATACAGATAGAGCATCTCCCTGACGGCTCGGCGTACGCATAAAGCATGGCTCGACGATAAACCCGCGCCCGCTATACATCCTACTACGAAATCAAGAGACGGTCTCGTGCATGCTATTCAATAACGGCGGCTGTTTTTCAAGCGCGGTGTTCAGTCGCGTTCATTCGCGCGCCCCTTCCGGCACTCCCCTTCCTTGCCGTCCGCAAGTTTAAGCACGCGGACGCATGGAATTCGCATCGATTGCGGTAGAAGCGGCTTCGTGCTCGCATGCTGCAATCAGACCTCCGTCATCCCGGGGGAGCGCTCGCTCGCTCCCCGCCGCGCGCTGAACAACGAACACTCACTGTCAACAAATACCGCCTCCTTCCTTACACGGGACACGACGCGAGGATTTATCATTGTATCATAAATATATATATATAATATATATAGATATATATAGTATATATAGATAATATATATATCTGTTATATATATTCTGTGTCGTATAGGAGACAGCCTCTATAATAGAACGGACGGCTGGTCTATAAGGAAAATTTCGTGATCTTGCTTGAGCGCCACGTTACACGGGGAAGCAATTGTATAGAGCGCAACCTGACCTCTATACAATCTGAGCGCTCTTTGGCGTTTTCGCTTGATTGTTATGGGCAAGCCTTTGTTGATTTGTTGATGACTGTTGTGATTTATGCGTTGACCTTCTATCTGCAGGTCGGGTGGGTGCGCCAGTCTCAACTGATCGCTAACCAGACTCGGGCAAAGCACAGCAGGTGAAGAATGTGCGGTGAGTAGTCGGTCAATGGCCCAACCGCGGAACGTCGAGCAACATCTGACGTTATGTATGCATTGGGAAGCTGAAGGGCTGCGGCGCCGGTTATGCAGCACGTGTCACAGATGGCTTCTTTTTCATCGGAAGCGATTTCATCTGGGCAGCATCCCCCATCCTCCACGCAATGCCCTCCTCACATGTTGGCACAGAAAACACAGCTCTCCCGGGAGGCGGCCCGCATCACCAGACACACGACGTCCCGCATGATGACACGCCACGGCTTTTTTAAACGTTTGTTTCCCGCTATCGCTTTGTTCGTGATTCACGCGACTACGTAATCACGGTTTTTTTTACAACTAATCGATAAAGCATCACATGTAACTTCAGCTGGTCGCCCAATTACGCCAAGCGTTCACTGCATATAGATATGCTCGCGCTAATAATCCTAGACCGTCAGTCAAGCCGCTAGCGAAGGCCTCGACCAACCCTCATCGTCACGTGCACGACCGTCAAAGCTGCCTGGACCCCCCCCCCACACACACACCCACGCGCAAGTTTCAAGATGGCAACGTGTTAATACTAACGCATCTGTATGTTGGTATTTGAGCGTCCTACGTACACCGTCAGCAAAATTCGTAGAAGTTGATGGTCGGAGAGGAACGTCCTGATGATATTAATAGACGGCTTAGTTCTAATACAATATATGGTCACCACGGATGCACGAAGACTTCATATTCTGTCGTATTACGAGTGCCACAAATCCTCCGTGCATCGCGTAACGAGCGGCTGGCTGATATGGTGCTCCGCCAGAGAAAAGATTATAATTCGGTATTCGGCGAATCCTTCGATTTCACTCAATCGCCAATCTTCCCATTCCCATACATTCTGCGACCTCTACGTGCGGCGTTTTTTCCCCCGCTATCACTCTACTCCATGGTTAGTTCATCGTCAGCTCTAGAGTCGAGACTTCCCCCCCCCCTCCTTACTGCGGCAAGGAGCCGACCGCCTCCTTACACTGCAGCGCATCACGGAATCGAGATCAGCAGACCACCGCACTTCAAAGCAACTGCAAAGACAGCAGCAGAAGCACTGGAGATGAATGGCATGCGCGCAGATCAGGGCCATACTCGGCGGATGCCACTTGGCACGACGGTACGATGAGTGCAATTAGGCAATCACTACGAACGGCTCGTCGGTTCCTGGAAATTGGCTACGTGGATAATGAAGCCGGGAGAATGTGTTCGGAGACACGCGTGTTCCAGCCCAGAACGCAGTAATTATCTCTAGCTCCGAGCAGCAATTGCGAAAATGTTTCTTTGATGTACGGTCGAAGAGATGCATTGCAGGTTGGCCGAACCATAAAGCTGCACAGACTTATGCAAGTCTATGATGACATCCCTTTCTTCTCTTTCTCGCTCTTGTCTCTCTCCTCTCTCATCTCTGGCCGTTGGTCGAGGTTCCCTGGGGGCGGGGTGGGGTCGCGGGAGCGGGGAGGCGGGGGGGGGGGCGGCGTGGGAGGGGGGCGGTTTCGTCTCTCGTCTGGGCTTTTCTCTGCGCCCAAGAACAAGGTGCGGCATCTAGTGTATTACTATGCCATCCAGGTCCATTTACTTCAATCATTCGCCATCGACGTGCCAGGTCCAGTCCGATCCAGTCCACTCCATCCATCCGTGGCGTGTGTCCGTCGGTCGTCTTCCCGTCCATCCAGTCGCCATCTGCCCGATCGTCCAGGTCTATTTCTCGGTTAACTTTCGTATCTCTACGCGGTTTTCCATCCTATATAGTAGATCTCTAGCTGTATACCTTTTCCTGTATCGTTATCTCTATATCTATCTTATAGTTCGGTGGATTCGTGATCTCGGGGTAGTGGAGGTCACTCGTGCAGGGTAGGTCTCGTATAATCACTCTCGGATCTCTATATCCACTCTCGTATCTCTATGATTACTCTCCGTATGCGTATATTCGTCTAGTATCTGTTCGCTAGGTGCAGGTGGTAGGTCTGCAGTATGCGGTCTATGGATCACTACTCTCTATGCGCTATCGTCTAGTCGCTATATTATCTGTATCAAGCGATGGGAGTTGGCAAGTTCAGGGCAGAAGGGGCGCGCAGAGTGCAGGCGAACGTTCCTGCAGCGCATTTCCTCGCGCGAGTAAGCGGCCGCACCAAGCAGCGTCCTCGCTTGAGCGCGTGTGCAAACTCGCGGATGCGAGCATAATACAATTACGGAGTTAGTATTTTTCGACGCGCCTGAAATTGCCGTAATGCACGCTGCACTCAGAGATACGAACACGAATAAACATTTTCAGACGGTTTTTCGGGGTATTACTGTATGTGTCGTCGTTGCCATGGTCGTAAATACGGGGGCCGTTCACAGGCGTCACGGAGTGTAGCGGGGGGAGGTGGAGAAGTGCGGCGGAGCCGATAGGGTAACGGACGATTGGTTCATTGTGCGATGGGGGGGATGGGATATAGTACAGTAATTATATATGCTATAATGCGTCTCGGTAATCGAATAAATGAGTTAAAAACAGCGATACGCGCACTCACGTGCCGTGCAGGTGGTGTGCAGCGATATTGGGATAAACGAGCGAGACTTCACTTTAGGCGGTTTTGTTAAAGTGTAAATTAGGTGCAATTACTTCAGCTGAGGAAGCGGTCATAGGCTGCGGTGCAAGAAGCCCTAGTATAGTTGAGTTATACGACAGTTGCGAGGCGGGTGGAGCTGCGTAGGTGGTAGCTGTCTGGGCATGGGGCGTTATGGCCGCTGTCAGTCCTTTATGTACGTTAGGTGGGTGCGCTTGTGTGTGTGTGTGGGTAGTGGGTGTGTGTGCGATGTGTGTGTGTTTGTATGTTTCTGTGTGTTGCTGTGTGTAAGTGTTGTGTGTGTGTTGTGTGGTGAGCTGTGTCTGTGGTTGGTGTTGTTTGTAGTGCAGTGCACCCGCTGGGCGCGTGCGTCCGACGTTGCGTGCGTGGTGTGTAGTGTCTGTAGTGTTCATTCTTGTACGAATGCTGCGGTCGCAGTAGTATATTACGTAGCTGCAGGTCGTACGCGCGCGCAATGTAGTTTTAATTTCCGCTCATTAAGGGCTCTCCTCCGTATTTACCCGGCGGCCGTCGTGCGGTGACTCTGCGTCAGGGAGTATTTAATGACTTTCCGCTCTCCCACGTATAGGAATTATTCGCCGAATCCTTGAACGATTAACGGATTACAGACAGGTCTGTAACTAAGCGCGCGCGTAACACTGCGATCGAGTCAGACCGGCCAAACGTTGGCAAATCAACATACCGCGCGGAAAACCTTCAGCCCCACAACGCATGCCCCTGCAGAGATGCGGCCTTAGGATCTGTATTTGCTCGCCGTGTACGTATTAACACACCTCTCGTATTACTTTCTTCGCTATACGGTTCACAGCTAAGATCCCGGTTTGCAATGTCTGAGAAAACTATCGACTATAGTACTTGTGCTGAAGAAGAAGAACAAACATTCGGACTATCAGTAAAGATCCAGAGCATCCACACATTCTGTCATTCTAGGTCTGGCCCGCCGCGAAACACAAACCCGTACGACAACATCCTGTGCGTGAAACACCTGCGAGCTGACGTCATTCGCCTCATTTATCCTTGCGCCACGCAATAGCCCTCATGTGCATATATATATAATTATATATATATTATATATATATATAATATATTAATAATACTAATATATATATTATATATATGTTATATATATATAGAGGAGTTGAGCACAATACAATTTTTATTACCGCATAGGACGAGAGGAATGCATCCGCTCTGTGTAAAAAAAACAATTATCACACGGGAAGACAGAAGCAGAGAGAGAGAGGAGAGAGAGAGAGAGAGAGAGAGAGGAGAGAAAAAGGAAAGAGCAGAGCGACGGAGAGAGACGAGGCAGACGAAGAGAGAGAGAGAGGAGAGAAGAGAGAGAGAGAGAGAGAGACCGAGAGAAAGAAAGAGGAGAGAGGAGAGAAAAGGCGAGCCGAGATGAGAGAGAGAGAGAGAGAGAGAGAGAGAGAGAGAAGAAAAGAGAAGATGAAAAGAAGAAGGGAGAAAGGCGGGGTAGACGGAGGGAGAAAGGCGGGGTAGACGGAGGAAGCGATGAGGAGTGAGTGAGGGGAGGGAGGAAATGATGGAGGAAGAAAAGGAGGAAGAGAGAGATGGGGAGAGGAAGGGAGGGCGATAGAGGAAGGGAGATTGAGAGAGCGAGAAGAAGAAGGAGGTGGATAGAGATATAGAAAACTTGCCGCTCCACTGCATTAACCGAGTGTAGATAATATTTTTCGCGTAGTAAATGTCACGCCTTCGTGACGTTACAAATAGCAACACTAACAGACACATTAGCGAACGCTTGCACTGCGAGCCCGCACCAAACCTTACACGTCGAATTCAGAGGGGAGCGGGTGTTGAAATATTCATTAAACGAGCCATAAACCTACTCGAGACAACGCTAATCAGAAAAAAACCGTGCTTAGACCAAGATGGCAAGCTGGCAAGACGGCAAGCCGCGTAAGCAATGATAGTGCAAGCCAATGCCCAAGCGCCCCTCCCCCCCCATCCTCTTCTTCACGACAAACGAAGTACACCCTTTCTAGGCTTATCCATACTATCAAGAGCCTATAAAGAAGGAGAGCGTACAACGGTGAAATGCTGAAACCATGTTGCAGCATTAGTCGAATTAATAAACTTTATTTTGCTTAAAACAGTTTGCAGTCACTATGCTTAAATTCGTTTTTTTGGTGGGGGTATCATGATCCAATAGGAATACTGAGATAATTGATATTAATGTAGAGTAAAACATATCACATGTGCTTTATTGCAATGTCAGGTAATGTATCATTGCGTAGTATCAAGAGCATATAAAGAAGGAGAGCGTACAACGGTAAAATGCTAAAACCATGTTGCAGTATTAGTCGAATTAATAAACTTTCCCCGTTTTATTTTGACGATTCTTTGCAGTATTATTGATCAGCTGTCCTACCTTGTTAATATAAAACAAACCGCTTGTCCCTATACGATGCCTCTACGCTGAGATAATGAGCGGTGAAAATCTGGTATTTTCGCCGAAAACCGACTCGAGATCAGTGTTTACTGCAACTGTCTCTCGTTTTGTGGACTGTATGTTGCTTTCGGTCGCCGCTGTGTAGCGCTGACTCGATACGTTACTACAGCGTTACTACATCCAGCGTAAGGGGCGGGACATCACCATGGCGATAAATAACAGGACATTTTTGTGGAATAATGGCTGCGTCAATTACTGGAAATGCGAGAAAAGATAGTATAAGGAAAAAAATTTCATTGTCAATGAATGACGGAAACACGCAAGGTTTCCCGAAGCTATCGCTAGAACGAGGGACAGTCGCAGCCACTACGTATCTCGAGTCGGTTTTCGGCGAAAATACCAGATTTTCACCGCTCATTATCTCAGCATAAAGGCATCGTAGGGACAAGCGGTTTGTTTTATATTAGCAAGGTAGGACAGCTGATCAATAATACCACAAAGAATCGTCAAAATAAAACGGGAAAAGTTTATTAATTCGACTAATACTGCAGCATGGTTTCAACATTTCACCGTTGACCGCTCTCCATCTTTATACGCTCTTGATACTATCACGGGTAAAACTAACGTAGCATATTATCAAGAGCTCATAATAGAGAAGAGTATGACACCGTTTTAACAGCGTTTTGCATAGTTTTCAACTTGTAAATATTCTATCAATATGTGAATAAATATATTCAAACTTTACCTTGTTTTCGTCTATGATTCTCCCTTAATCATATGACACCACCAATTTACCCATATATATTTATTCACATATTGATAGAATATTTACAAGTTGAAAACTATGCAAAACGCTGTTAAAACGGTGTCATACTCTTCTCTATTATGAGCTCTTGATATTATCCCCCTTATCTGCTATACCCCTATTATGCTAACCATCATTCCCGAACGAAGTTTCTTATTTCAGCTTTTGTTCAGCTCTTAATAATCGAAATCAATTCAGAGAACGTCTAAAAACACCAGCACCTAGCAGTCTTTTCATATATATATATATATATATATATACATATATATGATCAAGTATCATATATATCATATATATAATATAATACTTGTTATTTAAACATTTATAGACTGCCTGTGTAGTACCTCAAATGAACAGAACCCTGAAAGGAATTATGAATTCTAGACAATGAATTTCCGCACGGCTTCCTAATGCTTCTGCTTCAACTTACATAAAATTATGGGATGGGAGTGCCTTTCAACTACATGCACGACATTGTTTTGAATTATTAAACTTTGATATTAACAGTTTCATGAAATTCTTAAAAACTTATTGAGCGAAGGTGAAACATCAATAGACAGCTGGAAAAATATTTCGCTCTAGATTCTAACATGCGATTACATTGACTGCCCTGTCTGCCCATAGTGTATATGTTCTTTAATTTTACGTCATACCACCAAGTAGAACCAAATGAAATGGCACTCTCCGTAAATTCTATCGAACAGCAAGCGATAAAACCGTTAAAATGTTGTGAAAACACTTAACTGATATCCAATGAATTTAACACTGAAATAACAACGGATAACTAATAACTTAACTTATAATAACACTGAAATACACTTCCCGGCGATATCTTTTAAGACATTTTAATCAGTTCATTGCGGTTTTGTAAATGACAGTAATACGGGAGAAATCTGCTGAGAACACAGATTTGCACTGTCCAAAAGGCTATTTAGGGAAGTTTCGTTAGCGGTTACTACCCGACCGCAGATTTCCCGGCATCACAAGTATATAAAGTGGCATCAATAATGAAACCGTTGCTAGATTCGTAGTTCGTAGTTAGCGGGCAGGCAATTACATGCACCCCCCTCTGTTACTGCCCCCACCCGCCCGCCTAGTTCACTGTGGCGGGCAACAGTACCAAACGTACTATCGATCAACAGATAAAAATGTTTTTTCATCCGAAAAAAGAAAATTCATACTGATGCAAGATTCATGCTGATGATTCGTGCTGAAGATTCATACTTAGTTGCAATGATATCTGAGGGGTCAGAGATATACAGGGTGAGGGAGACCAGCGACGTATGGATTCACGGCAGCAACTTCATAACATGTAATGACATTAAAATCCAATCAGACTTGGCTATACGTTTAACAGACCCTAGCTACGGTTTACTCTGTGCACGGCGTTACGGTGGCGCAGCAAAGTCCATTGACTTCAGTAATAAATCCCCATTTTCGTAGGCAGGTGTAGCCTTACGGAAATAATTCGACAGAAAGCGGAAACGTTTGACGACGGTCATAGATAAAAAGTCGCAGTGGAAAGGGCGAAGTGAAAGGTTACAAGCTACAGACGTCACTACAACGACATATCTACGTGAGATATTATACTGACAACCTGAGGCGCATCACATCGGTTCAATGTCTGCACACATTCACGTGTAAACTACGCCACGGTGATGTCATCGCAAATTTACACAAGCACACAGAACACACACGGTGGTGTATCTAGGCGCTGTAGAAATTGCAACGTATGACGACGTTGCACTGCGCCGTACCAGCAAAAAACGAGCCGAGTGTCGATATTAGAAAACAATACATGCACGCACGCACGCGCACGCGCACGCACAATGAGCATAGCACCCACGCCAGTAATCTATTTCACTGCCAGTATACCTCATGCGCAGGGATGCACATTGACGCATTTTCGCGATTATTTGCATGCAAATTCGACGTAGAATTATTCGTACCGAGGTTATTTAAACAGGTGATCTGACACGAGCGTTTTCAGAGCGCGCAATAATGAAAACGACTAAGAAATTCTCATGATATAATTTCTCGCTGCAAAATTTGCGATGTATACATAGCGGGCTTGCGCTGAAGTGTATTTATTAGTGGAACTAGCAGGGATTTGTGTGGTGTACATAAATGAGTTTATACAGACTAATAACATTTTATTCTCGCATGTAGCCCTTGTGAGTTAACCTTCTATGCTATATCTCACAGCAAGCGATAGCACAGTAGATTTACCAACACGCAGAACTCGGTTTCGAGTTAGCACTGTACGTAGAAGTGAAATGTAAAAGAGAAATAATTGAAATATAGATAAAAATACGAAGCACACATCAATCCTGAGCTACATTAATCCTCCCCCCCCCTCGCCGCCAGCGCCACCGCTCCTCAGCAAATACATTGTATTGATACAGAGAGCTTCCAATTGCATAAAAACGCGGGTCAGTGCGTATTACTGACACTTCGCGGATAATGTCCTGTCTATCCCGTGCGATTAAACCCTAACCGCACCGTACGGAGTTTCGTAATAGCGCGAGCTTCTCTAAACTGCTTCTCTCTAATACACGGTCTTCCCGAGGGCTCACCCGCCTACCGACACTCCCTCCCCCCTCCCTCCTCCTGCCACCACTATGTGCTCATTGCTATTTCATGAAAGAGTCGAGCACGCCAACGGCCATTTCGTCTCTCGTACACAGTAGTGGTTATCAGCTAAACTGCATACAGTAATACTATACTATATACCATACTATCAAGAGTGAGTAAAGACATTCACCCCTATATAATATACAGCTATACTATGCCATATACTATACTACATATGCAGCAAGGTCGCAGCAAAGGTCACAGTGAAAGGTCGCAGCAAGCAAGGTCGCAGCAAAGGTCACAGTGAAAGGTCGCAGCAAGCACGGTCGCAGCAAAGGTCACAGTGAATGGTTTCAGCAAGGTCGAAGCAAAAGTCACAGTGAAAGGTCACAGTGAAAGACCACAGTGAAAGGTCGACGCAAAGGTCACAGTAAAAGTCTCTACCTGATGGTTTCATCAGCTCGCACTGACAGTCAGTGGCTGCGTGCGGCGTTGCCTCAGAGAAGCAGCATCTGTGAGAAAACTAAACATTCCAGGAGCCAGCATCTCTGGCATCCATCACAGCTGCCTCGGCATGCTAAGTGGCCGTTACATCAACGCAATGCTGCGTTAACTCGCGACCAATCCATGAAGTCATGAGTCCTCACTGCACAGGCATTAATATACGAACGTCTAATACTCATTTGAGCTGCTATACAAACCCGCCAAGTGTGAAGCCTTGACCGCATGTACGGAACGATATTACTGCAAAGACGACGAAGGAGCAAGCAGGCGAAAATGATGACGCCATTATCACCGATCAACCGCATGATAAATCCATTTATCCGCCCGCCCTAGTTGTCGCATCCGTCATTTCACAGAGATTTCGATACAGTATTCGCAGCATTATCGCTGTAATATATCACCTAATGGTCGCACGCTGCGTGACACCAAGAAAAGAACGAATAAATCACACATTCGTACACGGTATTTACACACACGCGCACACGCACCCGCGCGCGCAGTACATTACCCTAGTTAATTGTGGCCACCTCATCAGATCGAGTGGATTATGTTTTCGATTTATGTTATATGAAACACGATATAGAAATAGTGACGAGAAAACAGCTCATATGCCGACGCCACTCCTGTTCCCTCTGTGTCAAGTTACATACGTACGAAACGTACATCAGCGCGTTACTTACGCTACTTTTGTTGCTAATTCCACGCGCGGAATGCCCTCTGCGATACACGATGACGCATGAGCGCCTGATAGATAACTCTCGCGTGTCTCGCCGCAGCAACGCGTCAAGTTCGTGCGCACCGCGCGTCGTCGACGTCAGAACGCCAGAATTAGACTGGGATCATAGATGGAGATTCGCGGATTAATGACACGGGACACCGCATACCCTTGTCGCGTCGAGTACAAAGGCGATTCATATGAGTGGTAATGAGGCAGGAATCGAGAGATTGAATTGCGGGGAGAATATCACGACTCCTGTGAAGAGAGTGACACTTGGGATCATATCACGACCTCATTTGAGAAGAGTGACGTAGGTGACAGTATCACAACGTAAGGAAGGTAACGTGGGGGACCGTATCACAACTAACGTAAGGAGGGTAACGTGGGGGACCGTATCACAACTAACGTAAGGAGGGTAACGTGGGGGCCGTACCATAACTAACGTAAGGAGGGTGACGCGGGGGACCGTATCACAACTGCGGTGACAAGGGTAAGCCCGCGGAACGTATCACAAAACTCACGTGTAAGGGTAAGTAGGGGGGCCGTACCACAACTCACACGCAAGCGGTGACGCGAGGCCACTCTATATATCACGTGAAGAAGAATGCGGAGGGGACCGTATCACAAGTCTTCTAGTTAAAAGCGGGTAACGTTTGGGGAGGGCGGGTGGCTGGGAAGGGGCGAACCGCAGCTCTCGTGTAGCAGTCGAAGCGTGGGGGACCGTGTCGTAACTCGTGCGAGGAAAGATTACCGGGGCAATCAGGAGAACTCCTGGTACGCTGCTGCAGCCTCCGAATACGAGGCGATGCCAATCAATAAGAAATTCAAGAGGTGGCCGAGGAAACGCCAATCTGGAATGATAAACGCAGCAGATGAAACTCAAACTGTATCTCAGCGTGAATGCCAGGGGGTAATCACCGGCCAGCGAACAAGATACGCAAGGGGACGATCCTCCTCCACCTCCACCTCCTCCTCTTCCTCCTCCTCCTCCTCCTCCTCCTCACTTTCTTCCTTCTCCTACACCTCCTCCTCCTCTTCCTCTTTCTCCTCCTCGCTCTCCTCCTTTTCCTCCACCACCACCACCTCCTCCTCCTTCTCCTCCTCCCCTCCCACCCACTCCACCCATCACACTCCTCCTCTCCCACGCACTCCTCCCTCTCTCTCTCTCTCTCTCTCTCTCTCTCTCTCTCTCTCTCTCTCTGACTCTGACTCTGTTCTCTCGCTCTCCTCCCTCCCCCTCTCTCTCTCTGCGATCAGCCCCCGCCAGCTGTCTATCGGGGTTCGGCAGACGAGAGACAGGCGAGCAGAATGACCGGTGTAATTTGCACCCCCGAGTCAGTCAGCCAGTCCGCAGTGCCTGAGAGCCGTCGCCACGAAGCCAGCCAGCCGCCAACTGGCTGGCAAATGAATGTCAATCGACTCTACTAGTAGGCGATGGACTCGACAGTGAGTACGGAATCTCGCGGTCTATGAGACACTCCGATGCTTTGGACTCAACCCCAAAACTTCGAAGACAATAGCTGGGAAAAGATTTAATTAATATGCCTCCCCAGTACAAGGCATACGCTCATTGTGAATAAGGCCGCATCATCGTCTTTTTCTGTGTATTGTTCTCAAATTCTCTGTATATTCATACGCCTTCCTCACTATCAGAATTGGTTAGTGTATGCTGTAGGCTATTCCGCCGGGGTGTACCGATAGATATATATCAGGAGTAGATAATAGGGAATTCCCTATTATCTACTCCTGGTATATATTACCGTACCGCAGCTAAAGAAAATCTAGCTGTAATAATATCAGCTATACACAGACCATCAGTTTACAGGACGCAAGGTAACATTTGGACTTGGAGCCGTTTTTTGAGAAAAAACAACGTGCAACACGAAAAGCTGCAAAATACGATATATCTAGCTCAAACCACCCGACGAAGAGCTTTGGCTTCACAAAGAATACAAGGCATAGCATGCCTTTAGAAAAACGACCGTACAGCCGCGATATGACACCAATCATAGGCGCGTAACGAACGGTGAGCCCTAATATTGACCAAGAGCATATAAACCCTATAGTATACGGAAACATCAAATACAAGGTGCATGGGTGCAACTAGCACTTCAAGCGCAACTTATGATAACGTCTCGCGCGGTGATATCAAAGACCGTGTGTTGCATACGGTCTTGGATCACACAGACGTTTGTGACAAAATGCATCTGCCGCCTACGTGAAAGAGTACACTATTAAGTAGTATACGTAGTACTAGTACTCGTAGTACACTAAGTAGTACACAAGAGTAGCGGTATGTAGGTATTGCGGTAACTGAGTGAATCTATGTACGATAGACGTGAGTGTGTATGCCACTGCGCGATACGTAAGGTAAGCTATGTGTATTTGCATTCGCTATATACGAATATTTGATGTAACACTACACGAGTGTGCACGAATGCAAGCAGAGGTGCCCCCGAGATCTTGGTTGCTATGTAACGGCATCTGAGTGGGCTGTATGCTCTTATTTAGATACAACAAAGTCTAAGATTTTCCAGACAGCAGCAGGAATTGCAGCGGCGGTAGCAGCTGCAGCAGCAGCAACAACATCACTAACACTATAATCGTCGTCGTCGTCGTCGTCGTCGTCGTCGTCGTCGTCGTCGTCGTCGTCGTCGTCGTCATCATCATCATCATCATCATCATCATCATCATCATCATCATCATCATCAACAACAACAACAACAACAACATCACCATCATCATCATATCATCATCAACAACAACACCGTCAGCAGCAGCATACTCGTCAACAGCGACAACGTCATCTTCTGTAGCAGCAGTAGCATAGACAGTAACAGTAAGCAGCAGCCGCAGTCTGTCGGCCTGTCCACGTTCGTTTAATGATAGACCATTTTGAGAAAGATTCATGATCTATCATGATGGCATATGTATCGGACGTAGCTACCAACGGATGCAAATCCGCAATGATAATTAAAACAAAACAAGAAAATAGCGCTATAAAGATACATACGCACGAAAATCTTCAACGATTACTAGAAAAATACAAGAAGATCGTGTAACTATAGAGACGTACACACACGCACACAGGCACGCACGCACGCACACGCGTGACATGACACGACAGGACATGAGAAGCAGGCTAGCTAATGGCAAATCTACGCCGCTCTGTGATCAAGAGCCTAACGTACCGTAATTCAACTGCAAAATAACTATTATCATAATCCACTACATAACATCAGAAGTTAATAATGACAAATTGACAGGGGTTATCATTATTAACCCCTGATAACATGTAACGGGATGATAGGTGGAGGTTTAAATGGACGTATGGTCGCGGTCAACACAAAGGTCTGGATGACGCGAGTTTCCTGCGCCGTCTAACCGGTCATGAACTTTGCATGGCCGCACCGCACCGCCCCGCACCGCCCCGCCCGCTTCTGTATATATATGTGTGTGTATAGGGGACACCTCTATAATAGAACGGACGGCTGTCTATAAAGGAAAAATTTCGTGATTTGCTTGAGCGCCAGTTACACGGTGAAGCCAATTGTATAGAGCGTAAACCTGACTCTATACATCTGGCGCTCTTTGGCGTTTTCCTTGATTGTATGGCAAGCCCTTTGTTGATTTGTTGATGACTGTTTGTGATTGTATGGTTAACCTTTACATGCAGGTTGGGCTGGTGCGCCAGTCCAACTGATCGCTACCAGACGTGGGCAAACACAGCAGGTGAGAATGTGCGTGAGCAGTCGTCATGCCAACCCGGGACACCGTCAGCAACATCTGACGTTATGTTATGATTGGGAAGCTGAGGCTGCGGCGCCGTGTTTATCAGCACGTGTCACAGATGGCTTCTTTTTCATCGGAGATTCATCTGGCAGCATCCCCCACCTCCACGCAATCCCTCCTCCATGTTGCACAGAAACACGCTTCAAAGAACGAGAGCGCCCATCACCCAGACGCCCATGAGCGCCCAGCGCCCATCGCTTTTTTAAAACGTTTGTTACCCGTATCGCTTTGTTGTGATTCCCATCTACGTAGTCACGGTATTTTTTTACAACTAATCGTAAACATCACATGTACTTCACTGTCGCCCATTACGCCAACGTTCACTGCTATAGTAATCCCGCGCTAATATACTAACCGTGCAGTCAACCCGCTAGCGAAGCCTCGACCATCATCGTCAGTGCACGACCGTCAAAGTCTGCCTGACCCCCCCCCTAACCCTTGTTACCCCCCCCTCCCCCCCCCACACCACACCACCGCGCATGTTTCAGAGGCAACGTGTTTAATACTAACGCATCTGTAATGTTGGTATTTGAGCGTCCCTCGTACACGTCAGCAAACATTCGTAGACAGTTGATGGTCGAAGACGTCTTGTATAATTTATAGACGGCTTTATTCTAATACATATATGTCACCACATACACAAACTTATATTCTGTCGTATTAGAGTGCCACACATCCTCCGTGCATCGCGTAACGAGCGGCCTGCCTATATATGCTCGCAGAAAAAAATCATAATGCGTATTCGGATCCTTCTTTCACTTCAATCGCAATCTTTCCCATTCCCATACATTCTGCACCTCTACGTCGGCGTTTTTTCCCCCGCTATACACTCTACTCCAGGTTAGTTTCATCCGTCTAGACTCTAGAGTCTAGACTCCCCCCCCCTCTTACTGCAGACCGACCGCTCCTTACACGCAGCGCATCACGATATCGAATCAGCCACCACACTTTCAAAGCAACTGCAAAGCAACAGCAGAACACTGGATAATGAGCGCGCAGTAGGCCTACTCGGCGGATGCACTTGGCACGACGATACGATGAGTGCAATAGGCAATCTAGAACGGCTCGTCGGTTCTGAATGCTACGTGATTGTGTGTCGGAGACGGCGTGTTCCAGCCAGGCAACGATTATTTCTCTGCTCCGACAGCAATGCGAAATGTTTCTTTGATGTATCAAGAGCATGCATGCAGGGTCCGAACATAACTGCACAACGAGCAATCTATATAGATCCCCGTCTCTCTTTCTCTCTTTCTCTCTCTCTCTCGCGCGCTCTCTCTCTCTCTCTCTCTCTCTCTCTCTTTCTCTCTGCGCCCAAGAACAAGGTGCCGCATCTATTCATTTATCCATCCATCCATTTATTCATTCATTCGCCTATCCGTCCATCCATCCATCCATCCATCCATCCGACCGTCTGTCCGACCGTCCGTCCGTCATTCCCTCCATCCATCGCCATCTCCATCTCCACGTCTATCTCTATCTCTATCTCTATCGTTATCTCCATCTCTATATCTATCTCTATCTCTATACCTTTCTGTATCGTTATCTCTATATCTATCTCTATATATCGTTATCTCTATCTCTATATCACTCTCTATCGCTATCTCTATCTCTATATCACTCTCTATCCACCGCACCGGGCACCGCACCGCACCGCTACCCTGCTACGCTAACCGGAGCGCGGCACCGCGTAGGACCGCACGCTCACCGCTACCGCACCGCACCGCAGCCGCCACGGCCCTGCCACCGCCTTCGCACCGGCGTGAGCCGCACCGCACAGAGCCCTGCAGGCCGCCTGGCGCGACCGCTACCGGGCAGCCGCCCCGCACCGGCGTGACCGCATGCCGGGCACCCGCACCGCACCGCACCACACCTGCACCTCTAGTCGGGGCAGCCGCACCATCACCCAGGCCGGCTATCGCATCACGCACCGGTCACGACCGCACCGCCCGTCACGCACCGCAACCGCACCGGCTACTGCACCGCCCCGCTCCGCTCCGCACCGCACCGGCCACACTCCACCCGCTCTCGCTCCGCAACCGCACGCACCGTCACCGCACGCCCGCACCGCCACGCACCGACCGCACGCGCTAGCCGCACCGCCCGCCCGCCCGCTCCGCCCCGCCCGCGCCCGCACGCGACACCGCGACCGCAGCCGGCAACCGCACGCAGGCCCGCTTCCTGCACCGGCACCGCACCCGCAGGGCGCAGCCGCAGGGCTGGCTGGCCGGCGCGGCCGGGCGGGCGCGCCCCGCCCCCGCAGCACGCCGCCCACGCACCGCAACCGCAGCCGCACCGCACCGCACAGACGCGACACGCGGCGTACTCATTATCAATTAGTATTTCACATTAAACAAATTCGCGTCCACAAGCATATTAGCTTAATATTTGCCAAGCGTACATCGATGCAATAACGCCGTAAAATAGTCAATTTACGCGCGAGCTCGACAATTAAATGCCAGTGGCGAGACTCGTCAGTTAGAACTGTTTGCCGCATCGTATGTTTCCCCTCATTAAAGTGCGCGACGCCATTCTTCACCTAGCTCCCACACGCACGCACGCACGCACGCACGCACGCACGCACGCACGCACGCACGCGGCGCACGTGTGTTTGCGTGCACGGTGCGGATTCCGGAGTTTCGGAAAACCGATGCCAGGCAGGCGGAACAGTGCTTCATTGCAAATTCTACAGCTAATAACTGTAGCAGTGACTGCGCATCAATCACGAAACGAAAGACACGCGGCGCGCGAGAAAGAGACAGAGAATATAGTGACGGGGGTTGTGGAGAGAATGAGAGGAAAGAGGATGTGCGAGGCGGAGAGAAAGCGAGAGAGGGGATGAAAGAGAGATGGCGAGATAACAAGAGACAGGGGATAGAATGAAAGCAATAAAGAGCGTGTATAACGAAGAGGGAAGCGACAGATGGGAAGGAGAGAGGGGGGACAGAGACAGGGTGACAGAGAGAAGGTGACAGAGACAGAGTCCCAGAGAGAGGTGGAAGCAAAACAGCGAGAATGTGAGGAACATAGAGGAGCCGAGAGAGGGGAAGAGGGTAGGACAGCGAGAGAAAGCGACAGAGCGAAACGAGGGCAGACGGATAGAGAGAAAGAGATAGAGAGAGAGAAAGAAAGAACAAGAGAGAGAGCGAAAGAGAGAGAGAAAGAAAGAACAAGAGAGAGAGAAAGAGAGAGAGAGAGAGAGAGAGAGAGAGAGAGAGAGAGAGAGAGAGAGAAGAGACGCGTACGTCGCGTTCTGAAGCGAGCCGATACATGTTGATTCGCACTAGTACCGGAAACCCTTATTTTCGCTCTCGTCTGCTTTCAAACAAAACGCCGCAGGAGAACCGTGTTCAATAGAAGCATAGAGAGACCGTGCACGCCCGCCTATTCGCTTGTTACATGCGCTCCTCGCTCCTCGCCCGCCGTCTCTGCTCTCTCTGCTATCTATTCTATTCTCTCTTCTTCTTCTGTTTCTTCTTCTCTTTACATCTCGCGCTCTCTCTCTCTACTCTCTCTCTCTCTCTCTCCTCGTCTGTCTATTCCTTGTTCTTTCCCTCTGCTCGACGCGCTCTGCTCTCTCGCTCTCTCGTCTCGTCTCTTGTCTCTCTGTTTCGTCTCTCTCTCTTCTCTGCTCATCTCTATCCACACTCGCCGC
>NW_014577194.1:305665-314017 GCF_000485595.1 Priapulus caudatus | reverse complement strand
CTCTCTATCTCTATATCACTCTCTATCTCTATATCACTCTCTATCTCTATATCACTCTCTATCTCTATATTAGTCTCTATCGTTATCTCTATATCTTTCTCTATCATTATCTCTATCTCTATATCACTACTCTCTATCGCTATCTCTATCTCTATATCTATCTCTATCAACGTGCTGATGTTGCAATTCAGAAATGCGCGCGAGTGCAGCGAACGTTCTGCAGCGCATTTCGTCGCGCGGTAAGCGGCGCACCAACGACGTCTCGCTTGACGCGATCAAACTCGCGGATGCGAGCATAATACCAATTACGGAGTTAGTATTCTTGACGCGCTGAAACCTAATGCAGTGCACTCAGAGATAACCACGAAATCAAACATTTTCAGACGGATTTTTCTATACTGTATTGTCGTCGTTGCCATTCTAAATACGGCGTCACATGTAGCGGCGAGTCAAGATCGCAGCCGCATAGGGTAACGGGACGATTTTCATTTCGATGGATGATTAGTAAGTAATTTATATGTATAATGACGTCTCGGTAATCGAATAAAATGATTAAAACCCAGCATACGCACTCACGTGCGTGCATGCGTCCACGATATTTGTAACGAAGCGGAATTACTTTAGGCGTTTTTAAATTAAAATTATGCAATTACTTCACTGAGAACGTCATAGCTGCCGTGCAAGAAGCCCTAGTATAGTTAGTTATACGACATTGCATCGCTGAGCTGCGTATGTACTGTCTGCATGCTTCTTTATGGCCGCTGTCATCCTTTATTACTAGGTGTGTGTGTGTGTGTGTGTGTGTGTGTGTGTGTGTGTGTGTGTGTGTGTGTGTAATGTTTCTGTGTGTGTGTGTGTGTGTGGTGTGTGTGTGTGTGTGTGTGTGTGTGTGTGTGTGTTGTGTGTTGTTTGTGTGCGTGCACCCCTGCGTGCGTGCGTGCGTGTGTGTATGTGTTGTAGTTGTTCAGTTCTATGTACTAGTGCTCTCGAGTAGTATATACGTACTGCAGGTGTACAGAGGAGCAGGCAAGTAGTTTTAATTTCCCTCATTAAGGGCTCTCTTGTGCGTGATCTGACGTCAGTAATTTTAATGACTTTCCGTCTCCCCACGTTTAGGAAATTATTCCCGAATGAGATTAACGGTTACGACAGTGTAATAACCGCGCAGTAAACGTGCGATCGAGTCAAGGACGGCAAACGTTGGCAATCAACATGCGCGAAACTTCAGCCCAAAACGCATCCCTGCAGATGCGGGCTTAGGATCTGTATATTGCTCGCGCGTGTACGTATTAACACACTCTCGTATTACTTTCTCGTACGGTTTCACCAGCTAAATCCCGGTTGCCACTGTGCTGAGAAAACTATCGACTATAGTAAAGACAGAGCATCCACATCATTCTGTATTCTAGGTTGCGCGCGAACACAAACCGTAACGACAACATCCGTGCGTGAAACCCTGCAGTGACGTCATTCGCTCATTTATCTGCGCACGAATGCCTCATGTGCATATATATATATATTTATAATATATTATATATTATATATATATATAGTATATATATATATATATATAATACTATAGTATATGTATATTAGAGATTGAGTGCACAATACAATTTTTATTAACCGCATAGAGACAAGAATTGCATTCCGCCTCTGTGTAAACAAGAAAACAAATTGATGCACACGGAAGAGATGAGAGACAGAGAGAGAAGAGAGAGAGAGTAGAGGAGAGAGAGGAGAAAAAGAAACGAGCGAAAGATGAGCAGAGCGAGAGAGAGAGACAGAGAGAGAGAAGAGAGAGAGAGACCGAGAGAAAGAAAAGAGAGAGAGAGAAAGCGAGCGAAGAGAGAGAAGAGAGAGAGAGAGAGAGAGAGAGAGAGGAGGGAGGAGAGTGGAAAAGAATAAGGAAGATGAGAGGGAGAAAGAGGAAGGGAGACGGAGGCAAGCGATGAGGAGTGAGTGAGGAAGGAGGCATGATGGAGAAGAAAGGAGGAAGAGAGAGAGGGGAAAGCGGAAGGTGAGGGCGAATAGAGGAAGGGAGACTTGAGAGAGCGAGAAGAAGAAGGAGGTGATGAATATAGAAAACTGCCGCCCACTGCATAAGCCGAGTGTAGAATAATATTTTCGCGGTATTAAAAAAAAATTGTCACGCCTTCGTGACGTTACAAATAGCACACTACAGAACATTAGCGAACGCTGTAGCA
Source organism: Priapulus caudatus (assembly GCF_000485595.1). Classification (NCBI taxonomy): domain Eukaryota; kingdom Metazoa; phylum Priapulida; class Priapulimorpha; order Priapulimorphida; family Priapulidae; genus Priapulus; species Priapulus caudatus. The sequence goes on along the minus strand of NW_014577194.1, from coordinate 311,810 downwards.
CTGCGAGACGCCCACCAAAAACTTACACTCGAATTCAAGGGGAAGCGGGTGTTGAAATATTCATTAAAACGAGCCATCCAACCTTACTCGAGAACACACCGCTAATCAGAACAAAGAACCGTGCTTACTACGAAGATGGCAGAAGTGAGGCAAAGACAGGCAAGCCGCGTAAAGCATGATAGTGCCAATGCGCAATCCCAACGCACCCCCCCCCCCCCCCATCCTGCTTCTTCAACGACAAAACAAGTACAGACCCTTTCTAGCTTAATCCATACTAATCAGAGCCTATATAAGAAAGAGCGTACATATACGGTGAAAGGGGGGGGGGGGGGTGGAGGGCGGGGGGGGGGGGGGTGGGGGGGGGGGTGCTGTAACCATGTGGCCAGCATTAGTCGAATTAATAAACTTTATTTGCTTAAAACTAGTTTGCAGTGCACTATGCTTAAATTCGTTTTGGTGGGGCGTATCAATGATCCCAATACGGAATACTGAGATAAATTGAGTATTAATGTAGAGATAAAACCTATACCACATCGCTTATTCGGCAATGGTCAGGAAAATATATCAATTGCGTAGTACAAGAGCATTATAAAGACAAGGAAAGCGTACACACGGAAAATTGACTAAAACCATGTTGCAGTATAGTCAATTAATAAACCTTTCCCGTTATTTTGACGATTCTTTGCAGCTATTATTGATCAGGTGGCTGGTCGGATAGCCTTGATTAAATATAAAAACAAACCGCTTGTCCGCTAATACGATGCCTCTACGCTGATATTAATGAGCGGGAAAAATCTGGTATTTTCGTCGCGAAAACCGACTACTGAGATCAGTGTTTATCGTGCATACTGTCTCATCGTTTTGTGGACTGTATGTTGACTTTTCGGGATCCGCGCGCTGAGTGTAGGCGCTGACGTCGATACGTTACTACAGCGATTACATAACAGTCCAGCTAAGGGCGGACATCACCATGCGATTAAAAATAACAGGACATTTTGTGGAATAAATGGCTGCGGTTCTAATAACTGGAAAATCGAGAAAAGATAGTATCAGAAAGGAAAAAAATTTCATTGTCAATGAATGACGGAAACACAGCAAGGTTTACCCGAAGGCTATCGCTAGAGACGAGGACAGTAGCAGCCACTACGATATCTCGAGTAGGTTTTCGGCGAAAAATACCGAGATTTTCAGCGCATCATTATTCTCAGGCATAAAGGCATCGTAGGCACAAGCGTTTGTTTTTATATTAGGCAAGTAGACAGCTGATCATAAATAAATACCACACTAGAATCGTCTAAAATAAAACGGGAAAAGCTTTATTAATTCCGATAAACTACTGCACATGGTTTCAACATTTCACCGTTGACCCGCTCTCCATCTTTATACCTCTGATAAACTGATCACGGGTAAAACTAAACGTAGCATATTATCAAGAGCTCATTAATAGAGATAAGTATGACAACCGTTCTTTAACAGCGGTTTGCATAGTTTTCACTTGTAAATATCCTATCAAATATGTGAAATAAATATATTCAATACTTTACCTTGTTTTGCGTCTATGCTTTCCTTAATCATATGACACCACCAATTTACGCCATATATACTTATTCAGCATATTGATAGAATATTTACAAGTTGAAAACTATGCAAAACGCGTTAAAACGGTGTCATACTCTTCTGCTATTATGAGCCTTCGATATTAATCTGCCCCTTATCTGCTATAACCCCCTATTAGGCTAACCATCTGATCATTCCCGAACGAACCCTAACAAAAATTTAGTACAATCCCACAAGCGATCGACCCATCACATCCGATGCTGTCGATTGCTTAGGTAATAACAATCGACAAGCAAATCAAGACGATCCTAACAATGGCGACAAAGCAAGTCGGAGACCAGATCCTAAGGCAATCTGACAAAGCAAGGAGTGCGGAGCTGATCCTAACAATTCTCTCTCTCTCTCTATCGCTCACACTCCCCCTCTCCCACTCCTCTCTCTCTCGTTTTCTCTGCGTGACTGCACCCCGCATCAACAGACCGGCAACGAGATGTAAAACAAAAGGTGTGCCCAACTGCCCATTATTCGTCAACTGCTAATCAATACGTTGTCTACGGCGGTTTATCCTCACAGCGGGAGAGGAAGCAGAATTCTGATTTCAGAATTTAAAAGCGCACAAGCGCGGGCGCACGCACATCTCAAGCGACGGGAAATGTAAGGCTACGTACGTGATGTGTACATGATTTTACACCGTCGAACCATCACCACACGCGCTCGCTGACTTATTTACAATACGGCTGCCCGCGTATATCGATATAATGGAACTGTTCGAGAATCGAAGCGGGCGAATTTACACTGTTTTCATTGCTGTTCCTCATTAAAGGACGCTGCATTCTCGCCCGCGCAATAACTTCATTGCAATTGCAATGTTGCTGAAGCCATAAACATCTGTGCGTTATGGGATACCTATGATTGAAACCTGCCTCTGCCAACCGTCGCGACACAACACGCATTTAATCAACAGCTCATAATAACAGGCTAATCTGTCATCGCGAGCTCTAGATTTAATGGGTTTTCGCTGGTGCATGACTCAAAATGCGCTCCTCTTCAAATAGGCTGCCGATGTGATAGCGATGTGTATAGCGATGTGATAGCGATGTGAACAGATGTTACAGTATAGGGATAGGGGTACGGAATAAAAGAGGGTAACGATGTGATAGGGATCGCCTCAAGAGTCCATAATTACATTAAATATTTAATTAAAATAGCTAAATAGGTATTATTAGCTCTTGATCGCCTGCATAAAAAAGTGTAACAAATAGAAAAACGGTTTGTCAAGAGTAACACAGCTTTTGTTCGCCACCATCACATGGTGATTTCATTAAAGGGTAAACTACCGGGCACAATCGTTCGTCCCGTCACATATGACCATGTTCCACCACTCGTTATCAGCTGAATGCAAACTGGCAAATTCATAAAACCAATTTCAATTGTGTCACACACACGCACGCACGCACGCACGCACGCACACACACACACACACACACACACACACACACACACACACACACACACACACAACCCCATATTATTTCTGTCAAACGACCAATGATCAATGCTGAAATGAAACTATTGATTTTACGTGCAGTGTACAGTTCACCTGTTAAACTAAATCTTTCCTCATTGCCAACTATAGCCACGCAATACCACCGAATAACGTCGCGCACATATGCGACCACTCAGCAAATATTCAGAAGGAACTCTCGCCTCGGTAAACTAAAGATAGTGGCATTTTAGGCGAAAATTACATGCTTAGCACCACGCGCCAAACTACTCTACATGGCAGTCGAACAGTTAATACTTAATAGCTACGCGGTACAGTCAGTGTACTGTATAGCCTCGCACTACCCAACGATCAAACCAGCAACCATGCTCACAGGAAGGATGGTGCTGGAGAGGACAGGGGAATGATCCGGCAACGGAATATCTGCCATAGGATGCGTCTGCACCTTTCTCGGAAACCCGATAAAGTTGGTCATCTCCGCTAGTCAACCTAAAGGCCTATTTACACGATGCGTCCAAGACGTACGTCCTATGTCTAGGACGTACACCGTGTATGACAATGCAAACGCAATGTCGGAAGAAATTAAAACATCCGTCCTGTGCATCCGATATCACAAAAGTCATACATTTGCATTGTCATACACGGTGCGTTTTGGACATACGTCCTAGACGTACATCTAGGACGTACGTCTAGGACGCATCGTGTAAATAGACCTCGTGATTTGTATGGGGGGGGGGAGGAAAAGATATTATATACATATATATATATATACGCATTGTGCTGAAAGAGGACTGCGTCGTATATTTACGAGGGAAATATTTGCGAGCGGTATAGATAGGAACAGAATTTAATTCCACATCCGCAAAATATGTGTAAGGTAATGATAGGCTAGACCATGAACAAATCTACACAATGTATGTACGTTGTATAGATGTGTTCACGGTAAGACTGTAAGCATATTAACTGCGCTTGTTATACACGCCGCAGACATACCCTCATATGTTACGATACCATGAAATACACAATAATATCAGGAAATTATGATAGATAGACCCATACATCATCTACTTCCCGTATTGTATGTAATACACACCGTTTATCAAAATGCGCAATTAAGTTATATCGAGTTAACTAGGATAATGTCGCAAGCTACGTGAATGCACACGAATCATGGAATAATAATATCAGGAATATAGATATGTCAGTCGATTCATGTACCCGTGAGAATATCAGGTTATATTATACAGATCTGTCTGTATCATGTATGCCTAATGGCTAATCGTACAGACTGCCTATCAAAGTGAGCAGTATCGTCTAGCGGCAACCTAAACGTCACACGACGTTTCCAGAAATTGTATCTAGGATCAATCTTAATATCCCACAACGGTAACCATAGACGTGCCAGAACAGTGAACAGAACAGTTACTTGATAAATTAATCTTACAGGCCACATTTTTGTTAGTGCCACCATTACTGACGAGCCGGTATCAAACTCTTGCATCGCCGAGGAAAAATGAAAAAATGTCCGAGGAATTTTCTAATGTGAAAATGCTTGCAATATCCTGGGGGCAATGTGCCAACGATACGCAGACATCGATCGCGCAAAGCCCTCGCCGTCGAAATACATCTTTTGATTTCTAGAATTTATAGAGTTTTTTTAAACGATTATTAGCATAAAACTGAATCTGCGGATGCATTTATTCATTAGCACTTTAGAATTCGCATGAAATTTTCAAGCATCTAAATGCACCATATCTGTCAACTCTTCCGCTTTTACCAGAACTTTGTAATAAAATATCACGCCCACCAGCTGTCCAAGCTACCCATTTATGGAAAATTTTACCTGATGAAAATAATTGCTCATACAAATAAATAAATAAATAAATATATATATATATATTTATTTATTTATTTATTTATTTATTTATAAGACGTAAATATCCAGACTCTACCTAGCACGCTATTTCATTAAAGAGTGAAGGTAGGACAGGTGCAATACCAAGCAATATTCTGTCTCGCTTTTGTTGCGAACAATAAATAATACACTGAACTATAAAAACCCATCCAAAACTACATCCCAAGGGATATAGGCTTGGTCTGTTGTCTGGCAGATTAAAATCATGCGACAAAGCAAGCCCAACTGGAAGAAGACCGCAGCAGCTTCGTAGAGGATTAAGTGAAAGAATTAGAACAAGAGGAAGGAGTGGAGAAAAGGGGAGTGATGAGCAGAAGAGGAGGAAGGGTGGGGGAAGAGAGGAGTGTATTTGGACCAAGAAAGGAAGAGGAAAATGAGGAGACACGAGAAGGGAAAAGAAGAACAATAATAATACCTCAATGTGTTCCATCAGTATTATGACAGAGAAATGCTGAGTTGGGATGGATGGAAGTCAAAGGAAGAATGGCAACATGAGTTACCATTACAGAAATGGAAATAAATGCTAAATATAATGGCTCGTGCCTCAAGGGTACGTAAACATGATTCATGCAGAAAGCATGCCGATCAGTAGCTCCAAGAAACGGTCTTGTTAGGGTAATCAGTCGGACAATCGGACAATCAGTCGCACAGCCTCGTCGGGCTAGCCGGTCAGCAGAAATACGACACACTACGCGCTACAGCTCGCATCTCCGCAAGGAAATCTGATCGGGATAAGTGAGATGTAGTAAGCGAAATCCCATCCCCGAAAACCCAAGCAAATCAACAGATTGGATTTTTATGGGAGGTAGTTGCTGGGGGTAGCTATGGACTCCAATTTTATTACAGGATCGTGTCATACCTAGGGTACCCAATGGCTGTCTTGCTAACCAGTGAAGTTCACGCTTCAAAGCCAAGACTTGAGCCAGCAAATTAATCTTGTTATCTTTTAGCCTCTGATGAAAAGCTATAGCCACCACCCATGTCATCCACAATATGTGCGAATGAAATGTATTTACGTAATACACACACGCACGCACGCACGCACGCACGCACGCACGCACGCACGCACGCACGCACGCACGCACGCACGCACGCACGCACACACACACACACACACACACACACACACACACACACACACACACATATATATATATATATATATATAT
>NW_014577194.1:303286-305648 GCF_000485595.1 Priapulus caudatus | reverse complement strand
TATATATATATCAAGAGTACATAATAGAGATATGTATATATACAATAATATAATAATATATACATGTGCGTTATTGAGGAAAACGAAGTAGGTACGGAATTTGTTATTTGCTCGTAAAATTTAACTGCAAATTATGGATAATTCATTATTCAATTGTCACTTTGTGCAGATCTAGAGCTAAATCATTTGCCAATCGCACGCACAAACTAGTGTAGTAAAGTTAACACTGTCAGAACATTGTATATTTATTGCGGTTGGGGAAGGCAGAAAAGGAAGTGGATAGCAGCACAAGTTCTCCATAGTCCATACTTATCGGTCTCAAACTTTACGATGACAAAGTAATAATGTAACCAGCAGTAAAGCGCCCTGCAATCTAACAGCAATGTACCCAGTAATGAGGTGATTATCGTGCCTGTAACACTAACAGCGCATGCTTGCTTTCTCAGCTATAGTTAGGCGCTCACACTCGCAGGTTAGTAACTGCAACAGTCACTCAGGTGAAATGCGCCATGAAAGATCACTCCCTGGCGTCTCTAAACACACTCGCTGTCAAAACGTATTCGGTGAAGCTATTACCTGGACGTGACACCTGTCTAATCTCATCTCATTGCAGCAATTGAAATTAATCTGAGCTTTTATACCAAATCATATAAAAATATGGTCGGCCTATAAAGACAGAGCAATAAGGCATACTTAGAGCAAAGTTGTTTGATGTTACGCGCAATGTATTGTTCATAAATCACGTGCCTCTCATTGCATGGCTCTACCGCAGATGTTATTAAACATCTACTGCGTATTCAGTCTTCAGCTAATACTCAACACCACACACAGGCTGAGAAGATGAGCATGCGTGTGCATGTCTACTCTGTAGTGATTGATGACAGTATTTACATGTTTACAGCGATGCAAGTAATTCTTCCCGCAAGTCTTGACACGCATGCGAAATCGGCACGTGAAATCGCCGTAGTCTTATCACAATCAGCATGATACACATGGCTTAGACTAGTAAATTCACTTACTCAGTCTTCCAAGACTAGCCGATATCCTTTTCTTGAACCATTGCATTCGACTTACTGGGCCACCTTTTTCTCGGCCTGAAACACAATTTCCTTCACTAAACTTCGTGTCACAAAAAATGCACTATTCACACGTTCATGGCCCAAGTAACTTTGAACAAAATCACGTTCACTAAATTTGCTCATTCATTAATTGTAAAATGAAAAAGCAAAAAATGTGCCCATGTATATATGTTAGAAAGATATTTTGATGTTTTGCTTTTCAATATGGTTAGGTAATGCTATAGACACAGCTTTCTGATTTCTTGCAAAACCTGAACAAGCAATGGAAAATAGATGCATGTTGCTATATCAAATTGACAATTTTATATCAAGTAAGATTTATATACACATATATATTATATATGCATATATAGTTGATATTAAGTGGCCGCAGTTATGCACTCTCATTCTTATCCCGGGCTATACGATGTATACATACATGTGGTGATAGTTGAAGATAGATATAGGTATGTGACGTTCACAGAACGATCTATATAGAAGGCTATATAAAAGCAGTAAAAAACGTGATACTAAATTAATGAGTAAGACATTGGCAGGCTCAATCCTATTTTATGACCCCGGATTTTAATGATGGATTTAGGATTATCAGTTAGATTTTAAGATTATAGAGTTAGAATTAGAGTACCATTAGAGTTAGGGTTAAGCTAAGGGTTATAGTTAGAGTTAAGGTTGGGGTTGGGGCTATATGGTTAGAGTTAGGATTAGGGTTATGAATAGGGAGGGGGTAATGGGTAGAGTGATAAGGCCGATGATGAAGGTGCTTGCTGCAGCTGTTGCTGCTGCGGCGGCTGCGGCTGCTGTAGCTCTAGTACTATAGCCCGCGTTCATTAACTGCCGCAGCCCCCTGCGGCAGTTAATGAACGCGGGCTATAGTACTAGAGCTACGGCTGCTGCTGACGACGACGACGACGACGACGACGACGACGACGACGACGACGATGATAATTATGATGTTATCTACTGCAGTCTCAAACTGCGATTGGCTGATAGGGTCTATGTCCCCCAGGGTACTGCCGGAACGTACCCTGGGTACGGTCCGGTATACCAGAACGTACCCTGGTACTAAATACTACTATCTAATATGCCGGACCGTACCTCGTCTACTCCACTAACGAGTCTAGGGAGTCGCCTACGCCTACTCCCTAACCCTAACCATAAGCCTAACCCTAACTCTAACCCTAACTCTAACCCTAACTCTAACCTCAACCATATCAGCTAGATAGTTACCAGGGTACGTTCTGGTATACCGGGCCGTACCCAGGGTACGTTCCGGCAGTACCCTG
>NW_014577194.1:282307-303276 GCF_000485595.1 Priapulus caudatus | reverse complement strand
AGTTAGGGTTAGAGTTAGGGTTAGAGTTAGGGTTAGGCTTATGGTTAGGGTTAGGGAGTAGGCGTAGGCGACTCCCTAGACTCGTTAGTGGAGTAGGCGAGGTACGGTCCGGCATATTAGATAGTAGTATTTAGTACCAGGGTACGTTCTGGTATACCGGACCGTACCCAGGGTACGTTCCGGCAGTACCCTGGGGGACATAGACCCTATCAGCCTAAGGCTGAGCCGGAATGCACAAGACATGAGGTACAACACACAAGCTCAATCCTACTATAAGACTTATGTACATTAATCACCACCACTCTAGCCCTAATATGCCATTAAAAACTTCTAACAATAAAACTGGAACCGAAAAACCTAACAAACGATCCTAACAGTAACATTGAAACATGACCTCATGCAGCCCTGACCTTATCTGAAGCCGATGATTAAAAACCAGGGTCCTCACGTAGGATTAGCATGTGGTGATACGGATAACTGAAGCAACTGCCACGTATATATCTTAGTTTTACACAATCATTGCAGTGACATGCACTGCAGTGCATTGGACTTGCATTGCATAATGCCAATGATAATGATGTTTACAAGCAAACAGAGTACGACTCACAAGATCGGACCTTACGAATGAAATAAACAATGGTGTTAGGCATTGCACGCTTAATTATTTGCGCTAAGATCAAGTGAAGTTAAAATGGAATTCTGATACCATTTTAAAACGCAACACTGTTAGTAGAGACTTACAAAAATTAATACAATGTACACAAATATATTATAGGCCTATAATTTATAAGTATAACAAATTTCTGGCGTACCTTCTCTCATGACGACGGGTGGTTTTCTAGCCCGGGCTTCATCGGATAAAGACATTGCGGGTATCCTCACAGTCGTAGCATAACACACAATATCACTCTAGCATATAAAGTATCAAGAATGATCTACATGGACTGCTTTTTGACACTACTTATTGTGTGCAGTTTCAAGCGGCGATCACGTTTCTGACATTTTTTGTTGATCATTCAGTGCTGCCATCTCTCGAGTAAAACCAGTCATATTCCACGCGTCCGAGGTTTGGTGGATTTATAGCGGATGTTCGTTAATGACCACCGATCTCTCGAGGGCCGTAGCATCTTATCTGGCTTAACGCGTGGCAAGAAGGCAGTTGCCTCCTAGATTTTAGAGCAAGATTAAAACCTAATAAACGTAAGAATATAAACAACCCTATGATGAATGGGTAAATCCTTAAAACAATATCCTTGTGACCCTCGTCCCGACGCCCACCTTCGAAGCTGCATGCGCCCATGCTTCGTCATTATTATTCAGGTAATCCCTGAAGTTCTACATACCCCATCCGCCTGAAGAATGTGCTCAGGGCTACGGCAAGGGTGACACCACCGTTTGTCAGACACGGGGACAAACGTCCATAACGTGGGCCGGAACGGAGGCAGGAAGAGAGAAATCAAATGACTGTAACGGGGTGCGGGGCCAAGGTCCCCGAAGGTGGAGGGGGCAAAGCTCCCCGACGGGGCGGAACGTTAGAATGAGAGAGCTCAATGACTATCATAAAATAAAACATCAACATTTTGCACGGATTACAATGGCAACTTAAGTGTTTTCGGAATAAAACATTGTTTTACATTTGATATACGGTAATATATATCACATGTAGCGATAAAATTAGCCCTTCAACGCCATCCCTGAGCTACGCTCTTAGAATAATAACCAAAGTGAGAGATTAATCATTTAGGGACAGACTTTTCACGCCAAACTACTGGTGAGCACATACTCTCACAAACCTGGGTACACAGATTATGTAGATACAGTATACAGATCGAACCTTAGATACATCATACAGCAGATAGAATAATAATAAGAAATAAGAAGAAGGAATAAGAATAAGAAATAAAAAAGAAGAAGGAATAAAAAAGAAGGAATAAGAATAAGAAATAAGAAGAAGGAATAAGAAGAAGAAATAAGAAGAAGAAATAAGAATAAGACGGAATAAGAAGAAGAATAAATTCCCCGCACATTCCAAAGAGAGAATCAGTGCCTTGTGAAATACAAGCAGGAGAGGGACCACAAGATACAAGATACAAGCAGAGGATACAGCCATGGATCGCCACCTATTGGTTGATTTAAATTTCATTCGTGTTACGTTAGCCAGGTAACACTTCATTAATAAACAGACATAATTTTAACAAATTAACATTTACTTCATTGGATAAACGCTGGTCATCCATATGCATATTAGAAAGGGTACACATCGCCATTTATTAGCGGACTTTTTTAAGACAAATTTCATTTGCGTTAACTTAAGGGCTAACGCACTATTAGTTAAGAGTGTTCCCAACTTTGATATCATTAATGATTAACGATTGATAATCCTAATCCTAACCTAAATGACATTAACCCACAAACTAATATATGACCCTGACCATGACCATATATATATATGACCATTATAATGACATTAAAGTTGGGAACACTCCTAATGGAGTATCACCCAACTTAGGCTAGCCATGGCCTTCTATCAGACAGGCACCGAGATGAATTTCATTTGTGAAGCTACTTCGAATGTATGTAGGCCTACTCTATTTAAACATATAATTTCCATAAAATGTCATCAGGTGTGTATAATAATAGTCTATTATTATACACTCCTGATATCATATATGGTTTAGACAATACTGAGCATGTGCAAACATAGATTTCTCCCATGAGTAAAACGTGTTTTATTCATTCATGTCATTCACTAAGGGTGTATATATGTACAAAACCGAACAAACATCCTATCCACTCGTGTAGTAAGTACTCAATATGAATTGTCGTGAAGCATAAATGCAATTTCGTAAAAGCAAATTGGCAATCATCGAGTATGTATTTAAAAGTTGGATCCCACGCCAACTTGTCAGATACGCGTCTGCCACATCGGCATTTACAAACCAATCAGGGGTGTTTTATCGAGCCAATTCCGATTAATCCAACCGTACACCCCTAAATTTGGATTGGTTTGGGAAATCGGAAGCTCCAAATCCAATGTTTAAGGGAAATGACCGCCAGCTAAGAAAATGACTGTCGGTGGGCGTGCTTATGTGTGTAGGATTACACTATAGATGTATGTACAATGCAACCTGTACACAACGGTCACTCAAGGAAAACGCTAGTTGTCCGTTATAGACAGGTGCCCGTTCTATAGCCGTATTCGCCAACACAGACATGACTGTAGCTGACAACGTAATCATGCATCCATCATGACAACCTTAACCTTGCATCTATGGTATATGGTCATTTACTTGTTCTCAGGATTGTTATCGAAACGATAGAAATTGACAACGAACAACTGCTCCATCCGACCACTCATTCATTTTAAACAATTAAAACGCATCGTCAACATTGTGCACGCAAAGAGTAAATAGACAACAAATGCAAATATTTCGTTATGCCAATCGCCTGCACCACGCCTGTAATCTATATATACACTGTATAGATACACAGTAATATTCATTCAAACAAGGCGTGAATGATCTTACATGGTAAGGGGTGAGACCCTTTTACACCTGATATACACACACCCACATATTGTATAGATACGTCCGTGATTACACACAGTATCACGCAGCATCAAGAATGTAATCCGTAGGGGATAGATAGAATCACACACATTAACACAGTGACAGACATGCTTACCACGTGACACCAACAATTAGGACGACACTGTACCTTTTCTGAGAACTGCATATAAGCAATGACGGACAAATATGTTTTGACAGACCATTGAAATAAGCCAGCTAGATAAAACAGACGAGACAGCAAGCCAACACGCACATAGCTACTTGCTGTTCCATATACATCATAAACGTACAGGTGCAGTACGTGTTTCATACAATGCTACATAAAGCTGGGTAAAATACTAACACAGAAATTTTGAAACTCAATAACCGAAGCACTACAGGAATATCTCGGCTTGCTAAGATTAGCATTCCAGTTTACTGCCCGATATGATGGTTGTTTTTTTAGCACATACCTTAAATTCTTTACTTTATATATATCTTAATATATGCTGCCTTTCCAATGTCACACGTGTTGCACTTCACATACAACTCTGTGAATAAACGAAGATTGGTTTTGGATCCACCAAAACTATTTGTAACCATTCCTGTCACCTAACACGTTGTTCGAGATGAACAGAGAATTCTCGCAGGTTTGCTTCTGGGGACAATGGAGCTTCCTTGCATTAAATAAACCTCATCTAAATAGCGTAGACTCGACCACGTTGCTTAGATAGCCAACGCGAACGCTGTAATTACTAAAACACCACTCACTAAGGGTGCGAAATTAAAAATAAACTGCTAAATGTTCGAACTCATGATATGACCATTTATATCAACTTATATGATAACAATACCCCATCTCACAGCATCACCCCAAGAAAGTGGGGATATGTCCGCTCTTTCCGGAGACCAGGGGCCCATTGCCACGAACAAATTTAGACTTAACATTAGTTTCAACGTGAACGTTTTCTCATAGACCGTCGACAATAACGTGGCAAAATTACAAATTTCTCATATGCAGTGTATAGAGGTACGGTCTATGAGAAAGAGTTAAGACTGTTAAGATTGTTCAGATTGTTAAGACTAACGTTCAGACGAATTACGTTTCTGGCAACTGGCCCCTGATCAGAAATGTTGTTAAATTGCACTTGCACATGACTCGCAGGGCATAGGATAATGGGCATTACGAGATGCATGTGTAATACATAAGCATCAGATGATACGCACACGCAACCCTACGTTTGGACATGGAGAAGTACAGCGAGAATTCATATAGATAATTTGAACGATATGAGATTAGTGGAACCAAGTGAATTTGATGAACTACTCTGCATTTCTGATCACATTGCTCTGCACGAAAGAACTACGATACAAGTGGCGCAAGTTTTGTTTTCATTTCCAGTTTCAATACGTTCAGTACGACCTGACATGCGTGTTCGTCACATCAAGGATGGCACAAATTCATAGCAAGGATACAAAATCTTGGATTGCAGTTAGTAAAACAACAGCAGTTCCACCACAAGGTACATGTCACACACTGGGACACATGGCACCTCTAAAGCGATTGCTATGTCAATGAAAAATCCTCAAATCAAGTCAACTGTGAGATACCTACACACGTGTTCTGAGGTTCGATCGGGCATGTTAATACAAGGTCATGTTCACGTATTTGGGTTGGTGTGGAAGTTAGATGCAACAGCAAAGATCGCTATATCACATGCTCCACACCTCAGTCTACTAGCTGCAATGTAGTGCAGCACCCATACCCCCCACCCCCCAGAAGAATGTCTGCTTGCACTGTTCTTGTCCTTTATCCACTATACACTGAAGCTAACAGCACTTATATTTACTATTATCAACCAAACTGAAAGTGGAACCCTCCTGGAAAGCCCCCACCACCTCCTCCTCCTCCTCCGCCACCCATATGCTGGAATGGAAAGCCACCAGCCCCACCGAAGAACGCCTGGAAAATTGTGTCTGGGTCAATATCTGAAACAGAAAATTCACGCATCCACCTTTACAAAATGCTAATGGCTCACTACCATAACTATAACACCTAATACAACATGCATTCTACGTGCATCAATTCGATTGTGATGACAACTACAAGCAGTGCAGCACAAATGTGCAGCACAACAAATGTACGCCCTTACTTATAAAAGTACGTTTCAGCTTGCCAAATCCACTGCGTCCCCTGTAATTAACTTTTCATATGCGAGCATCTTACCTCCACCCATTTCATCTAGATCCTGCCCGCTGTCGTAGCGTGCTTTTTTCTGCTTGTCTGATAACACCGCATACGCCTCGCCAACCTCTTTGAATTTTTTCTCCTGCTCACCTTTCTCCTCTGGTGACGCATTGCTATGGCGATCTACCAAGAAGAGACTTGTGTTTATTCAATTTCCAAAGTAATCAGTGCCGTTATTCACAAAGCGTTGACCTATTTAGTCATTCATGGTCCGTATTTTCTCGACCTCAAACGCTTCTCCAGCCTTACCTGGATGATGTACTAAGGCAGACTTCTTGTATGCTTTCTTGATATCGTCATCTGAGGCATTCTTGTCAACTCCAAGGATTTTATAATAGTCTTTTCTCTTACTCTTCTTCAGTTCAAGTTGTGCTTCCTTATAAAGTTTCTTGTATTCTACAGAAAACAAGGCAATTATGAGAAAAAATTAGAATTGCCCACGTGAAATGCTTTTAAATTGGTGTTCATTTACAACATTACTATATCAGCGTTCATAGTAGTAAGACACATGTTGAAATAAGGACTTATAAGACCCTTTCTGGAGGCCAAAATAAGACTTTTTTACGCGATTTCTGATAGATCATCGACTATTAAAGTACACTAATAATATTTATATACACAATTGCACAGCAGATTTAATTATTCCGTATTATATATACAACAATTCTTACTCGAGTCGAGAACAGTAAGTCGAAAAATAAGGACTATTAAGTACTTTTCTAAGATTTCACCAAAAATAAGTACTAATAAGGGCCCTTATTTTATTTTTGGCAAAATAAGTACTTATAAGACTTTGGAAGACCCGCTACGAACCCTGTATATGCAGTTGTATCAACTGGTATGCATATAGCACGTCAATACGATCCTACAGATCCGTGAAACTTTCCTCACAATATGCATACTTGTGCCTAAAAAGAAAACTGTAACCGATATACCTCGATTTCTTTGGTCGATCTTCGAAAGTTTCTCGTAGTCCCGCGCCGCCTCCTCATAATGCTCCGTGTCTAAGTAACTGTAAGCATCACAGTTTCCAAAACATTACATTTCACTTCATGCAGTCGTTAGCTACTTTCTTTCTTAGAAACGTGCCAGGTATAACGATCGTTGCCCTCCAAAAGTTATGCGCATGTCATGCAGCAGATTACAGTTTCGCCTCTGCTTAACATATGTCCGCTCCTTATTTTATGCTCTACAACAGCAGATGTAGTTTGAGCCTACTAACAGACATCATTAGTTAATCGCCTGAGACAGCAAAGATTGTGGTAGTACCTCACCAGCTCGCAGTATGACGTGAACACCTGCCTAAATATACATGAGTTACTGTTAGCCTACTGAACTAATACATTCAGGAAGACAAGTGTAACACTCTAATGTTCTGCCAATATGAAAAACTACTAAATCTGCTAGCTTGTACTGTTACATACCATTTGCCTCTTCTCAGATATGCCTTCTCGTATTTGTCATCAAGTTCTATAGCCTTGGTACATTCTGTGATCGCTTCGTCTATCCGCCGTAGCTGCCAGTATACAACACACATCAAACCTCGCTTCGATGAATACAACTGCACGTATAGCTATTACTGCAGACCAATAGATGGCATAGTTATGTACGATTGATAATGATAATGCTATAACAGCCCATGTATATAGGGAATATTTAGCTAAAAGATACGGGTACAAATACAGAACACATATAACCTTTGCTAATACAGCCGCACGGTTGCAATGGAGTTTGGAGTTGGTTGACTTGTTGTTAGGATCGATATTTAAAGCTTCGCTGTAGAGATCATGTGCCCTTTTGAAGTCTCCTGTCTTAAAATAGTTGTTACCCTGGTGTTTCTTCTGTATCAAGAGCTTTGCTTTCTGCCGAGTAAACAGACACAGCCATCTCTCACACGATGCAAAATAAAATGTTATGCTAATTCATACAACTGCCACAAATTGTTGCATCTGAATTCACATATCACTCAATATTAGCGAGTGGAGACAGCGCTAACGAGAACAGGTAATAAACAAGCCTCATGTTCACTTATCTGATTCATATACCATGAAAAATTATTACCCACCAAAAACAGAATTGGAAATGGTTGGGGTGTCTATCTTGCCAAAAAAAAATTTTATTTTATTTTTAAAATTTGTTTATATTTCTTTTCATAGCATACTATTTTTAATTATTTGTTTAGGTCTTAGCTCACCCCTAGGTTTACCTATACATATTACACTACAGTTCACATTTCATAGTTTTACACTTATTTATAATTAGTCTGAAACATATTCTAATTGCAGGTTTTACCTTGAAAACATCTATGGCTTTCTTGTGATCAGGCGCAAGCCGCAGTATGTGTTGGAAATGGCTGAAGGCTTTGTCTATGTTATCGTCGTAGTATAGGCACAGACCCCTCACAAAGATGGCATCCACATTCATTTGGTCAAACAAGAGCACCGAGCTGAAAGTGTAGTACAGTGTTTTAGCTATGAGATAGAGACATGGGGAATTTGGCACATTAATCATGCAAATGTCCAGGGACGGCCGGTGAGGGACCCAGAAGACATTAGCTGCATACTTAAGAGCAGACATAATTCAGCGTGGACAGAATGCATTTCATAATGGTCCAAACGCATTAACTTCAACAAGAATGCGTCGCGGTTTATCAAACGGCCATCATTGATCGGGCAACGTACCCGGTGCTCGCGGCTCTTACCTGGTACCGTCGTACGTTAACGTACACGGCGCTCGCCGCTCCTACCTGGTACCGTCGTACGTTAACGTACACGGCGCTCGCCGCTCCTACCTGGTACCGTCGTACGTTGGTCGCGACCGGTCGTTGTACCCACGACCCGCGCCACAAATTAGTGGAAGTCTAAACAGGTCGCGACGACGATGCAGACGGTTTAAAAGAGAGGGGTTTTGGTGACAACGGGAGAGACGTCGGCAACCTCTGACCGATACGTGTACGCTGTATTCCTCCGAACTTGTAATAAAACCGTACTTGCCACCGCTTACTCGACTGTCTACTCTACTCTCTACGAACCTGATATTCGACGCTACAAAAGTGTGGGTAACAGAAAAATGAATTTTAAAGACTTATTATAGGCAGGAGTACACAAAGGCATGAAATATACCAATGACAATTCGTTTACGTGAAAGTTTAACTTTAGTTTTATATGTTAACACCAATAAAATTTGGTAGAGATGACAAATGGTTTTTATTACATATTAACTTTAAGCTATACTTCTATCATTGATGTACGTGCATGTATATGCTATGTGTACAACCTTAATAAATTCTACCATATAAGAAAATATTTCATATAATTGACACCTACTTGGCAACCTCTTGCGCCTCTTGATATCTTTCTAGCATGGCAAGTGCCTCAGCTCTTGCCAGCTTGAAGGCTGTACAGGCTGGTGCATGATCCAAAGCTCGGTCCATGCAGAACAACACCTGTACAGAGCACTCACCATCATGTATTCATACATGCAATTAGACAAATAGTTGGCCAGCACAAAACCCCTTGTTCACGTAAATAATATGAATAATATTATTGACCATTTGCCTCCATGGTTGCATCATTTTGACAGCAGACCTAGCAGGATACAACATTTCAATATTTTAAAGTGCAATTCTTTAGTTTCATTACAACTTATTGGTCCTGATAAACATTTCATTCATCGACAGTAAGTGTAGCACTTACCATTTCAAACAAGAGCCTTCTAAAATCATGGTGCGAAAATCGATATTTCCCCAAGAAAATCAGTAGGCAGAGTTAATCCTGCTACACATGTATACTAAGGTACTTTACATGAAATTGTTACCATGTACTACGCCATCAGCACAGTAGCTGTTGCAAGTTTAACAGCATGATAACCGTTTATCCTGGGATAACATCGTCGTTTCAGTTCAAATAATAGTTAGATTAACGTTGCGATAAATCCTTATATTAACCAATTTGGTAGTTTTGACAATAGATCTCATCTTATTTGAGCTGCCAATAACAGTGATATTAAAATTTAGGTTTTATATACAAGCATGAGATACTAGTATTGATTTTATATAATAGTAAAGCTACCCTTCGAAAGTCTCCCTTGTGGTAGTCTTTCTCTGCTTCATCTGCAAACAGCTGCACTGCTTTAGCTGTCTGAAGCTACAAATACAAAAAAAAAATCAAATTCTATCATCCATTATCGAAATTGTCTAATTTAATGAAGGTCCTTCAATCAACTATAGATGAAGTTATTTCTACGTGTGTTTTGGATGAAGAGAAACAGTATCCAAGGCCTTACCTCTGCTTTTACTTGTGAATTATTTTTATCAACCAACAGTGCTTTTTCAAGACATAATTTTGCATGAAATGCATCTCCCAATGGCAAGTGGGCTTTCGCTTCTCGTATATAGCCCTGAAAATTTCAAAGTAATTAAAATACACATACACCCAACATTAAGCAACTGGCTAAATATTTTGTAATAACCAAAATAAAATTTGTCAAAATATATATAGATATAGTATTGAAGGAACTGTTCCTTCTTACAACAACAAAATCAAACCTTTATGAATTTTGGATCAAGTGTGGTGGATGTTTTCGCATCTTCTATGGCATTTTGGTATTTATGTAGCATGAGGTACACTGCCGCACGATTCCCATAGAAGGATGCGATAGTATCATTAAAACCTGAAACAAGTAGATATTGGATCTATAGGTTTAAGAATATCAGCTTGTAATACACATGTTTGCTTAAAATTGTCACCAAGATTAGATTTTGTAAATAGAATTACCTCAGAATTTTTTAAATCCAACTTTAAAATCAAAATGATCTACTAACTTCCGTTAAATTATGGTGTAACTAAACTACATACCAAATCCTACTTTTCAAAATCAATGAGAAATAGCCTAGTTGAATAGTGGAACTGAACCAATAAACACCAATTTAACTGAAAATAATAATTAAAGTTAGAGAGTGATCCTCTCCTGTTAATCGACTACCCTACAACTTATTGTACACGGCTACTTCAACACACATAACACTTGATGTTACCGATGGCTTCTGTGTAGAGTTGGAGTGCAGCTTGGTAGTTTCCCTTTGAGTATTCAATATTTCCTTCCAGTTTTTTTTCTTCACCCATCGAAATCAATCTGCATAATTCGAAATCATTGCATTAAAGTCCAAGCACGCATTTGTACTCGTAGGCACTACAATTTTCCTTCACGCTTTTTGCAAATATTAAATGCGGATTATAATGACAGAGGTCAGACATTTGCAATTGGCGTAAAACAAAAAATCATTGTCAATCTGTAAAACAAATCTGTTAGTATTTTATACACGGCAGGTGTAGTGTCAGATACATGCTACTTGCACTGTAAGATATGTGCACACATAACTCTTACATGTGCATTGCCATGGAGTGGCAATTTTCCTCAGGAATTTACTAGATATCTGTGGGTAAATTAAGTTGTACCAAATGGCAAGGGTTTAAATTCAAACAAGTAAACATTTGGCTATGCATAGATATAAAAATGGAGGCAGTTGGTTTGTGTGTTTTTGCTATGATGGTGTGAAACGAATTGAGCATTGTGCGAATTTGGTGCTCACTTTCCCCACCTGCTTTATATTTCTGTTGTTTGTGCAGTGGCGTGCGTGCGGTGAAATTATTGTGTAGCAGAGGAACATTTTAATAGAATTTACAAAAAATTATTAGTTACTAATCATAGGTGAAAGAGAGTAGATAAACATTCAGACTGTGGTAAGAAATACATTTCGTGTTTATTTACCATCATTTTATTATTGAAACGTTTCAACCGTCTGTGGTAACGATAGCCAAAATTGCAATTCTATTTGCGCATAGGTGTGAAGTTAGTGGCAGTGCATAACAATAGTGTCAATACCAAGTTAGACCAACTATTTTTACCTATTTTACTATAGTCTAGACTATAGAATGAAAAAAATTCTATTTCTGCGGGAAATGCGGCATAGTTGGAATGTGGAGACTGGAGGTGGCTTTTTTTTAAAGTAGAACTGCTGGATATAACACACGACCTCAATTTGCAATAAGCACCATTGTAAAGCTCTGACTGGTCACTGGTGTCGTTTTTACGTTGGGCAAGCTAGAAATTTTTGCCCCTACTACTACTACGAGTACTAGTGATTTCGTATACGTTAAACGAAGGTCAGGGAGTAGTTTATTGAGACCTAAAGTGGTCATATAATAGACTTTTCATTCAAAAAAGGGCAGATCACAGTTCATCACACTCAGTTTCACTTTCGGCCAGTCAGTTTTTGCGTGGGCCGTGAGTTCCCATTTCCATTGACTGTTTTGACTTTTGCTACTTCGTACTTGCAGCTGAATAGAATAGCTTCGTCTGGTTACTAATGTCATCTAGGGAACGACCATTGTCAACTATTAATGCGTGCTCAAGACACGGGATAACTCACTCTTCCTGTGGGCGTTCCGTTTCTGTTTCCATGCTTTCGTTGTCGATTCCTGACTTTTTACTTCTCTTGGACCCAGTTCTGGTACAATCGTCAGCCATCCCTCATGCTGGAGTTAGATCGTATGCTCTATCACTTTACATTAGTAGATTTTTTTACTTCCAGTTTAAGTTCATCGCCTGAAGAGGGCGCTGAGTGCCATGACTGTGTGTGTGTGTGTGAATCTGCTGCAAAATGGAGCGTTTGTTTCCGTAATTTGGCTGTCGATCGGCGGATATTTGTAAATATTACAACATCAGGGATTATGGCAACAAATGAGGTACGTCTTTGTCTGGAGGTTACGTCATAGAGACCTATCGTTTAGGTAGCTGTTGTGTTATAGCGCTCTTATCACTACCATCTAGGCCTAGTTTCGATGAGTACGGATATGATTACACGACGTGGTTGAGTCCACAGGCACTTGGAACGTCTCAATAAAAAATAAAAAATAAACACGAAATGTATTTACTATAAAAGTCTTAATGTTTCTCTACTCTATTTCGCCTATTATTGCCGATAATTACCCGCAAATGCCGGTCAAATGCTCGTCTGCAACACACAAGTAGTGAAGTACACCGCACGCCCACAGGCACTTGAAGCGTTTCAATAAAATATAATGCTAACTATAAATACGAAATCTATTTACTACCAAATTCTTAATGTTTCTATACTCTCTTTCACCTATTGTTGCCGACAGTTTCCTGTAAATTCTGTCCAAATCCTACGCGCAACCATATACGCTGCCCCCGCCCATTGCTCTCGCGGCTCCACTGTTGCACGCTTACACTTATAATATATATAGCAGGTAGGAAAGCGGGATCGCAAAATTCGCTCGACGCTTGCTTGATTTCACACTTTCACAGCATGAATACACATGCAACAGCTTCCATCTTTGTTTCTCTTCCAAGAACAGTGTTCACTTGTTATAAAAACATACTGTCTCTGTTCGTAACCGAGCTGTGTCACGCGAAATCACACAAAGACTGACGAAATTCTCGCGTTCGCGAACCTTGCCCAGTAAATATAAGAGAAACATTGAGACTTTGGTAGTAAATACATTTCGTGTTTACCTTTTCTTACCTTTTTTTTTTAATTGAGACGTTCCAAGTGCCTGTGGTCGAGTCCTTAGAATTGACATACCTTTTCCAATCAATCGCTGTCCGAATCAGTTTGAGTAGATTAAGAGCAGTACTTAGCCGACTTATTTCTGGTAACTGTATGGTGGCATATTATATATATACTTATCTAGTGAATGTCATACATAAATTCGATAAAATACGGAATATAGTATACTATATATATACCTTATTACCATTACCTTCAACGCAATGCCAGGACCCTTGCCAAACGCCTTGGCTCTGGTTGGGGTGAGGAATTAAGCCATTGGTAAATTCTACTGTAAGCAGTACCTTGCATGGGTCTATACAAATCATACGTGCATACATACATACGTACACACACATACTCACGCACGCACACACGCATGCACACACGTGTGTATATATATATATAGGCCTACCGTTTTCTACTTTGTTTTTACGTACAAATAGATGTGTAAATATTGATATGATATGTGTTTGTTTGTTCACAGCAATAATACTAGGAATGTACTTATTTTATTTCGCAGAATCCCAGATTTTAATGTTGTGATTAGGTTAGGCTTAGGGTTAGGTTATGGATACAGTTAGGGGTATATAGGGTTAGGGATAGGGTATTGGATGGTGATTGTTCATGAACTGGGGTCCTAAAGTTATACTGAGATGAGATAACCAGTCAGCATGTCACAAGTCACCTCAGTATAGAGACCAATTTAGCTAAATCTGTACATGAGGCATATAGCTAGTTACCAATTCTCCAAGGCTTAGATGGTGTACGTATTACCCAGCAATGCTACATTATCTGTATAGAACATGGGATGTGTTCCTTGGTCATCAAGTCTCTGTGTATTTTCCTGTGTATATAAGCTATTGTATACAGTAGGCATAGACATAGGTGCTGACTGTGCATGTATGCACTACACCTACACAGATCACAAGTACCTACAGGTTGAAAATATGATGGCATGAGAGGAAATACTGATAGGGCATCTAGCTTGAATATTGTTCCCATGTTGAGTTGAATGATGTATTTAGGATTTGAAATTCATAATAGACCATTTGCTAGTATATTTTCTATCAGGCCACCTGTACATTAACTCAGGTAGCCAGGTGGACTAGTAGTAGTAGTAGCTCTAGTAACTATAGCCCGCGTACAGTTGCCGCTCGGGTCAGCGGCAACTGTACACGGGCTATAGTTACTAGAGCTAGACTAGTAGTAGATATGAATATGGACAATACAAAGAATATCTGAAACACTTGTCAATGAGTACGCTTGCATTGAATACCCTCGGGTAGAAAGAGTGCTGCGTTCATGTGGTTATTGATGTTGATCCTCTGATATCAGATTTGATTACCAGCTGACTTGCTCATCATAAGGTCATAACTACCTCTCGGGGAGGATGTGCTCAGCTAGATTTCTCTCGAAAATTCCATGTTCACCCGATCGAACGCGGATTTTGGGGAGCGCAATTATAATTAATTGCGCAAGAAGGGCCTGCTGAGTGTTACACATCCACCTTGCAATCTGGCCACCTTTCAATGAACCTTCTCTATTATGATAAAATAAATGGTAATTATGCTGAACTGGCTGGAAGCCGACTATTCCTATGCATTTTAATGGGAGTTGGATTTTAGTACGTGTATGTTCATATATATATACATGTTCACCAGTCTCTAACACTATGTGAGAGATAGAGTTCTGTAACATAGGTGGGACAGGAAAGGTTGTTTTTTCTCACGTCTGTGATAATCTTGGTATGACCAATATAGGCGTGTGAATGTCAGAGTACAAGGTCCCATGTGCTGCTATGGAAGAAGCTGGACTGAGAGAATGTTTAGATTCGTTTCCATGGAAAGGAAATTTGGCCTTAAATTGATGCTAGCCATTATTAATATTTTCTTTGGGTCATATGACATATGGCCAGTGCATTTTCTATACATCACCTCACAATAAACACAGTCAAATGTTGTGGTCTGTGATATTCATATATATATGTTCATATTCATACACAAAAATGTGTAGTGCTAAAAAATAACACGTATCAGGTTTAAGTATGTTTACGTGTCAACTCACTATATATTACTTATATTATTTATTATTTATTTACTTTGTGTGTCACAGTATTATTTTGCACTACGTAAAACATTTACATTATTGGGTAAGAAGTTTGTTTGTTTGCCTTCAAATAGCACTTTGATTGGATGCAGAAAAAGCACTTTGATTGGATGCAGAAAAAGCACTATACTCCCGTGAGATCTGTCGTCTGATTTAAATGTAGCCTTGTTGTTTCTGGAAAGGGATACAGCAAACATGTTGCGTAGAAACTGCTTCATCATCTGTCTACACGTAAAAACATACTGCGATGCTGCTTTAACACGCACATGTGTGTATGTGTGTGCGTGCGTGCGTGCATATGTGCGTCATGATATGTGCGTGCACACACATTCCTTACGTTTCTGGCAATGCACATTCGTACATTTGCAAGGCATTTTCTGCATACTAGCTGAGTAAACATGTAATCAGGAGTAGATAATAGAAGATCTTCTATTATCTACTCCTGATGTAATGTCACTGAAGTAGAGAATCATGTCTCACAGCAATCCCGTTATCTGCAGTCTGGATGACTGCCTCTGGATGCATGCTGACTGCATCTGGATGACTTGTGTCAGCGTGACGACTTTGGTGCTCTGTTATGCATGAGAAACATGGAAAATGTATCATGCGCCTCCATGATGCTTACTACTTCATTAGTTCATAGATGGTTGGATGGATGGAAGCATGGATTGAAGATGGATGGATAGACAGCCAGGCAGACAGACAGACAGACAGATAGGTAGATGGAATATATGAACCATTATGCTTGTACGTTATAGTCCCTTATATGTGAAGCTGGTCTGTTCTTATGGTAACACCTTTTCATTCAGTGTAGAGACTGCGGTTCATGGACTGTACATGTTTTATAATAATATAATAATATGTGACTGACGTACCAGCGTAGCCTCGAGACATTACGATATGGCTGCAGCGCATGCGCAGTGCAACTGGCGTACCCGTAGCCTCGAGACATTAAGATACTATTGTCGGCAATAATAGGTGAAAGAGAGTAGAGAAACATTAAGACTTTGGTAGTAAATAGATTTCGTATTTATTTAGCATTATATTTTATTGAAACGCTCCAAGTGCCTGTGCACGTGTAGGAATCTGTCCGCGTGTGTGTATGCTAGTGATGTCACGATCATCGATTATACTCGATCATCGGTTGAACAGTGGCTCGAACCAAGCGCTTAGTGATGTCACGATCATCGATTATACTCGATCATCGGTTGAACAGTGGCTCGAATCAAGTGCTTGGTTATCAAAATCCATAATCGATTTTATCGAAAAAAGAAAAAAAGAAAAAAAAATCGAAATAAATGTAAAACTTGAACAAGAAAACTCATGGAAAGGAAAAGTCATGAGAATCAGAGATATCATCGCTACTATACAAGTTATCCTTTATTAACATACATGTATTATACACACAGTAGTAAACAGTGCAAAACAAATAGTAAACAGGGCTAAACAAGCACATACATGCACACACGTACATGCACACGCAGGCATTCAACACCCGGAGTAACCGATTGTAACCGATCATCGGTTACTTGGGTCCAACCGATGATCGATTACGAAATTACAACCGATTGACAACACTAGTGTATGCACAGTGCACGTGTGGGCATATCCGGTGTCCATGTGCGTGTGGATGCATTAATGTAGGTGTGAGGCGTGTGAGTGGGTGAGCGGGGTGTGTGATTGGGTGTGGGGTGTGTGGTTTGGTGTGGAACGTTTTGTTGGGTGTGATGTTGAGTGTGGGGTGTGTGGTTGAGTGTGGAGTGCGTGGTTGGGTGTGGGTGGATGTAGTTGTGGACTACGTTGGTGAGTGTATGCGTGGGATGTGTATGTGGGTGAGTGTGGGTGTGGGGTGTGGTGTAGGATGTGTGCTTGGCTGTGGGTGTCGGGTGTATGGGTTATAGTACGGGTGGTATAGGTGTGGGATGTGCACGGGTGGGTGTGGGTATGTTAGATCTATCTGTGGCCAGTGGTGTGAACGCATGTTTTCGAGTGTACATGTGCTTGGAACCATCTATACAATCTATTCCAATTACAATGTTTACCCATTTTAAGAAGATGTTTTTCTCATCCCGTTATCGTGAGAGGGTAGGCAGATCAATCTGGCTTCATATTATACTGAGGAGTAATTGCACGGGCAGCGGGACAATAATGAGGATAGAGTGCGACGTAGCGTAAACAACATTCGGTGGAACGGGCGCATTTAACGGCACCTGTAATGCGCGTGTATGCTGGCTGCTGCTGCTGCTGCATCAGCCGTGCTGTCACTGAGTTGGGATGTAGTTTACCGCGTGTCGCACACTAATATAGACACACGGATGTGCGGGTGAAGTATATAGTTTTGGTGATCTCTGACATTTATAGCGCCGAAGAGCTGCGTGGGACAGTGGGAATTGTGTAAATGCCTATAAAGTGACATGTATGTGAGAGGTACCGAGTGGCGCGCGGTCGCATGTCCGGTTGGTGGCTGGTCAGTACAGCGGGCCTGTGTTGTCTTTTGCTTCTGTGTTGAGTCATCTCGATATATGCTAGCGTGGGATGTTGTGAAAATGAAAGGGTATAAGTAACGGTATTTATAGGTAAAAACTGTCGGGCACTAGTCAGGATTTAGAAAACTGTGCCGCACGATTACCGTTAAGGTATGTCACGTCCCTATTAGCTAATTAGCTATAAGTTATGAAATGATATTTCGATTGATCATGCAATCATTGTCTCTGAACTTTAGTAAATTTACTATATATATGTTCTTTAGTGGTAGGAGCTCTAACAGAATAAATTTGTCATGCTCACAAATTGTAGTTAGGATGTTTGATGCAATTGTCAGCAACTATAATTATTGTGAAATTATAATAAAAGTAATATTTGGTTCTCATACAGCACATATGTAATCAATATCGTGTCTCAATTCAATAGTATGACGCATGTATCACACATATCAGTCGTGAAAAAAAATCAAATTTGTGTTTAACTTATATATATATATATATATATATATATGTAAGGTAGCCATATGTCATGTAGATACAATAATGTAACCCAAACCCAAGAGGATAGGCCTATCCTCTACGCCTATCCTCTTGGGTTTGGGTTACATTATTGTATCTATATGTCATGCACTTAGTGTAAATATTGTGTCCTATGGGTTCTAAGTTTGTGATCCTGCGTAGTATTTCTGTTCACATACGTTCATTCAAGGTGTGGCTTGTATTTCCCGTTTGCTGCTAGTTTTGCTGGCAGTGAGTATAGGGGGTACAACTTGATGGTAGATAATGCATTTATGCATCAGACATTACATAATTTGTGTAGCCCCGGGGCAACGTTCAAGTACATTACAATTCAGCGAGTGACTAATAATAACGTCATTGACGCGGGGATTGGTGCAGGGATCAAGGGTCACCGAGTCAGTCGCACCTACACATATAAACAACTTTAGTTACATCAGGAGTGAAATACTAACACACGATAACAGAATTGTCATTAGCACTAATTTAATCATTAGCACAACTCTAGTGCACTGTGCTGTGTGATAGCTTGTTCATGTAACCATGGCAATTATTGCTTGTGTAAAGGCAGTCAACATACACCCACAACAATGTTTGCTAACGTAGATTGTTGTGACGGAGACCTTGTTGATTGTTGGAATGGACATGAAGGTCAGACGCACTCACTGTTTAGATGGCATTGTTGGCCAGTCTGGCAGTTGTGTGGCAGTATCACTATCACTATAGATCACTATACGACTTCAAAACGGTCTTGTTTGACAGGTTGATAGGCTGGCTTTCTCGTAGACCTGTGTAGATGGTATCTGTTGCATTCATACATCGAACTTTTGTATTTTGGCATGGTCAATCACTGTGTGGGTGCACGCAATGTATGTTACGATATATTGACCATGTATTTTATATCTTTTGCAGGCCAAAAAAATGCAACCGCAGAGTAACGCATCTTCTGCCGGGTAAAACTCTTCAGTACTTAGGCCGTATATGTTCACTTAGATATATGTTTACTAATAGTAATAGCAGCTGTTGAATCGTTTCTGAGCACTTAGTAATCGTAAAAGTTCATTCTAGAAATGCAGTTTAGGGATTTAGGATATTAGGTGTTTACGTAAACGTAAACGTGGAGTAAAATATTGTCATGTTTGCCGTGTGCATATTATATTGCCGTCACGTAATTGTAACCACGTACGTGTGTCTGTTCTTTAGTGTCGGCAGTTCCCCTCTCCAAGATGTTACCTGTGAGAATATTACCAGCGATGACAACTTGAGCCCAAGTCCATCAAAGAATGCAATGCCTCTTTCCAAAAAGAAGGCCGAAGACTATATTTTTGGAAAGATCATAGGAGAAGGTTCTTTTTCAACTGTGAGTGTCCAGCTGGTGTTTGAGAGTCCAGTTTGTTTCAGGCGTACTTAGGAAATTTCATGTACTCCTGTTGTTAAGTTCAGTAATAGAAATAGAGAACAATTTTATCACTGTGTTAGCATATTGCCTTTATTGGTTTTGTAAATGAATTCTTGGTCTCTTTCATACAGGCAGTAAACTGTATCATGCTGTGTATTATTTTTTAGGATATTACAAAATTTTAAATAAAGGGTCACATTATACTCAAGAATCGTCTAAAGATTCGCTAGGAATGTCGCATAAAAGAAACAACATTACTACTTGATCTAATAAATATTTTAGTAATTATATAGTCTTCGTAAGTAGATGCATAATACACGTGCATGATTAGAAATCTGTACTCAGCAAGTGTTTGTGTTTTGTCTTTGTAGGTATTTTTAGCCAAAGATATCCAAACGCAAAAAGAATATGCAAGTAAGTGTAAGCGTACAGTACACGGTTACGAGCAAATAAGTGGACATATTTTACACCGTGTAACATGTGTTGACCGTGTAAGATTTATATGTTAAATATGTCGACACGTGTTAGATGTGCTACTACTTCGTTCGACCGCCGCTCTCGCACATAATTCGAGCCGCCACCTCGCGTCGACGATCGGCGGTTTGCGAGCGCGAAACCTAACCGTGACTTTTCCGCCGCGCTTGCAGTAAAAGTTTGCGAGAAGCAGCACATCATTCGAGAGAAGAAGACGGCGTACATCAAGCGAGAGAAGGAGGTGCTGATGCGTCTCGGAGCCGGACCTTCCCCTTTCTTCGTCAAACTGTTCTGCACGTTCCAGGACCGCGATCGACTATGTATCCTCTTGGTTTATTCCCGGTTGGCCTTAGGCCAACTGGGATGTTACCGTCCTCTTCACTGAACCAGCGAATCTTTCTTTTTTTGATTTTGTTCGGTTTTAGAAGTTATTTGGGGTGCTGTGTTTGTCCTGGTCGTCGTTTTTTGAGTGTGTTGTGCAAAATCAGATTTTCTTCAACTCTAGGCCTTCCTTAAAAAATTATATGTTTGCTGTCCTCCGACCTCGAAAATAGCCGCGACCCAAACGTTTTTTTTTTGACATTTTGGGTTCCATAAATTTTTTTAAACATTTTTTTTAAAA
>NW_014577194.1:263611-282297 GCF_000485595.1 Priapulus caudatus | reverse complement strand
GCACAGTGCACGTGTGGGCATGTCCGGTGTCCATGTGCGTGTGGATGCATTAATGTAGGTGTGAGGCGTGTGAGTGGGTGAGCGGGGTGTGTGATTGGGTGTGGGGTGTGTGGTTTGGTGTGGAACGTTTTGTTGGGTGTGATGTTGAGTGTGGGGTGTGTGGTTGAGTGTGGAGTGCGTGGTTGGGTGTGGGTGGATGTAGTTGTGGACTACGTTGGTGAGTGTATGCGTGGGATGTGTATGTGGGTGAGTGTGGGTGTGGGGTGTGGTGTAGGATGTGTGCTTGGCTGTGGGTGTCGGGTGTATGGGTTATAGTACGGGTGGTATAGGTGTGGGATGTGCACGGGTGGGTGTGGGTATGTGGGTAGGTTAGATCTATCTGTGGCCAGTGGTGTGAACGCATGTTTTCGAGTGTACATGTGCTTGGAACCATCTATACAATCTATTCCAATTACAATGTTTACCCATTTTAAGAAGATGTTTTTCTCATCCCGTTATCGTGAGAGGGTAGGCAGATCAATCTGGCTTCATATTATACTGAGGAGTAATTGCACGGGCAGCGGGACAATAATGAGGATAGAGTGCGACGTAGCGTAAACAACATTCGGTGGAACGGGCGCATTTAACGGCACCTGTAATGCGCGTGTATGCTGGCTGCTGCTGCTGCTGCATCAGCCGTGCTGTCACTGAGTTGGGATGCAGTTTACTGCGACGTCGCACACTAATATAGACACACGGATGTGCGGGTGAAGTATATAGTTTTGGTGATCTCTGACATTTATAGCGCCGAAGAGCTGCGTGGGACAGTGGGAATTGTGTAAATGCCTATAAAGTGACATGTATGTGAGAGGTACCGAGTGGCGCGCGGTCGCATGTCCGGTTGGTGGCTGGTCAGTACAGCGGGCCTGTGTTGTCTTTTGCTTCTGTGTTGAGTCATCTCGATATATGCTAGCGTGGGATGTTGTGAAAATGAAAGGGTATAAGTAACGGTATTTATAGGTAAAAACTGTCGGGCACTAGTCAGGATTTAGAAAACTGTGCCGCACGATTACCGTTAAGGTATGTCACGTCCCTATTAGCTAATTAGCTATAAGTTATGAAATGATATTTCGATTGATCATGCAATCATTGTCTCTGAACTTTAGTAAATTTACTATATATATGTTCTTTAGTGGTAGGAGCTCTAACAGAATAAATTTGTCATGCTCACAAATTGTAGTTAGGATGTTTGATGCAATTGTCAGCAACTATAATTATTGTGAAATTATAATAAAAGTAATATTTGGTTCTCATACAGCACATATGTAATCAATATCTTGTCTCAATTCAATAGTATGACGCATGTATCACACATATCAGTCGTGAAAAAAAATCAAATTTGTGTTTAACTTCTCATATATATATATATATATTATATATATATATATATATATATATATATAATATATGTGTGTATATATATATATATGTAAGGTAGCCATATGTCATGCACTGAGTGTAAATATTGTGTCCTATGGGTTCTAAGTTTGTGATCCTGCGTAGTATTTCTGTTCACATGCGTTCATTCAAGGTGTGGCTCGTATATCCCGTTTGCTGCTAGTTTTGCTGGCAGTGAGTATAGGGGGTACAACTTGATGGTAGATAATGCATTTATGCATCAGACATTACATAATTTGTGTAGCCCCGGGGCAACGTTCAAGTACATTACAATTCAGCGAGTGACTAATAATAACGTCATTGACGCGGGGATTGGTGCAGGGATCAAGGGTCACCGAGTCAGTCGCACCTACACATATAAACAACTTTAGTTACATCAGGAGTGAAATACTAACACACGATAACAGAATTGTCATTAGCACTAATTTAATCATTAGCACAACTCTAGTGCACTGTGCTGTGTGATAGCTTGTTCATGTAACCATGGCAATTATTGCTTGTGTAAAGGCAGTCAACATACACCCACAACAATGTTTGCTAACGTAGATTGTTGTGACGGAGACCTTGTTGATTGTTGGAATGGACATATGAAGGTCAGACGCACTCACTGTTTAGATGGCATTGTTGGCCAGTCTGGCAGTTGTGTGGCAGTATCGATCACTATCACTATAGATCACTATACGACTTCAAAACGGTCTTGTTTGACAGGTTGATAGGCTGGCTTTCTCGTAGACCTGTGTAGATGGTATCTGTCGCATTCATACATCGAACTTTTGTATTTTGGCATGGTCAATCACTGTGTGGGTGCACGCAATGTATGTTACGATATATTGACCATGTATTTTATATCTTTTGCAGGCCAAAAAAATGCAACCGCAGAGTAACGCATCTTCTGCCGGGTAAAACTCTTCAGTACTTAGGCCGTATATGTTCACTTAGATATATGTTTACTAATAGTAATAGCAGCTGTTGAATCGTTTCTGAGCACTTAGTAATCGTAAAAGTTCATTCTAGAAATGCAGTTTAGGGATTTAGGATATTAGGTGTTTACGTAAACGTAAACGTGGAGTAAAATATTGTCATGTTTGCCGTGTGCATATTATATTGCCGTCACGTAATTGTAACCACGTACGTGTGTCTGTTCTTTAGTGTCGGCAGTTCCCCTCTCCAAGATGTTACCTGTGAGAATATTACCAGCGATGACAACTTGAGCCCAAGTCCATCAAAGAATGCAATGCCTCTTTCCAAAAAGAAGGCCGAAGACTATATTTTTGGAAAGATCATAGGAGAAGGTTCTTTTTCAACTGTGAGTGTCCAGCTGGTGTTTGAGACTCCAGTTTGTTTCAGGCGTACTTAGGAACTCTCATGTACTCCTGTTGTTAAGTTCAGTAATAGAAATAGAGAACAATTTTATCACTGTGTTAGCATATTGCCTTTATTGGTTTTGTAAATGAATTCTTGGTCTCTTTCATACAGGCAGTAAACTGCTGTATCATGCTGTGTATTTTTTTTTAGGATATTATTAAATTTTAATGAAAGGGTCACATTTTACTCAAGAATCCTCTAAAGATTCGCTAGGAATGTCGCATAAAAGAAACAACATTACTACTTGATCTAATAAATATTTTAGTAATTATATAGTCTTCGTAAGTAGATGCATAATACACGTGCATGATTAGAAATCTGTACTCAGCAAGTGTTTGTGTTTTGTCTTTGTAGGTATTTTTAGCCAAAGATATCCAAACGCAAAAAGAATATGCAAGTAAGTGTAAGCGTACAGTACACGGTTACGAGCAAATAAGTGGACATAAGAAAAGTCACGGTTAGGTTTCGCGCTCGCAAACCGCCGATCGTCGACGCGAGGTGGCGGCTCGAATTTTGCGCGAGAGTGGAGGCGGTCGAACGAAGTAGTAGCACATCTAACACGTGTCGACATATTTAACATATATATCTTACACGGTCAACACATGTTACACGGTGTAACAGCCGCGCTTGCAGTAAAAGTTTGCGAGAAGCAGCACATCATTCGAGAGAAGAAGACGGCGTACATCAAGCGAGAGAAGGAGGTGCTGATGCGTCTCGGAGCCGGACCTTCCCCTTTCTTCGTCAAACTGTTCTGCACGTTCCAGGACCGCGATCGACTATGTATCCTCTTGGTTTATTCCCGGTTGGCCTTAGGCCAACTGGGATGTTACCGTCCTCTTCACTGAACCAGCGAATCTTTCTTTTTTTGATTTTGTTCGGTTTTAGAAGTTATTCGCGCGCTGTGTTTGTCCTGGTCGTTGTTTTTTGAGTGTGTTGTGCAAAATCAGATTTTCTTCAACTCTAGGCCATCCTTAAAAAATTATATGTTTGCTGTCCTCCGACCTCGAAAATAGCCGCGACCCAAACGTTTTTTTTTACGTTTTGGGTTTCATAATTTTATTTTTTTACATTTTTTTTTAAACATTTTTTATAGTTAAGACTGAAACACAAAGCATGAGGACAAGACTTATTAGTATTGTTAGTATTATTAGACAATAACTATTATGCCTCAAAGAAGCGATTTCGTGCCCACCCTATCTGTGCCACCCACGCGCGTGCACTCGCGTTGTCGCCTTAATCGAGTCGTCTCAGATTTTGTGCTCAGCTACGCTAAGAACGGCGAGCTGCTCTCTTACATACACCGTGTCGGCAGCTTTGACGAGGACGTGTCCAAGTTTTACGCGGCCGAGATCGTTCTCGCGCTCGAGTACATGCACAGTCGCGGCATCATTCACAGGCAAGTCTCGCTGTGATGGTGGCGGCGGCGGTGGCGGCAGTGTGTGTGTGTGCGTGTGTGCGTGCGTGCGTGCATGCAGGTGTGCATGTGTGCCTGCGTGCGTGCGCGCGGGTGTGCATGTGTGTGTAGTGGAGGGGTTTGGACCACCACGCTGCATCATCGACGGGACGTGCTGCCATCGTCCCGCTCCTTGATGTCCGTCACGCCTTGAAAGTCTGGGCCCAGTTGTCGGAAACAAAATTAGTCTTAACATCAATTTTAACATTTACTTTTTCTCGTAGAACGTTAACAGAATTATGGTAACGTCACAAATCTCACAATTGTGTACTACACAATACTTAAGTATCTCATATGCTGTGTATAGCGGTCCGGTCTAAGGGGACAAACTTAATGGTAAGGCTAATATTAAAGATTATTTTGCTTCTGACAATTGGCCCCTGGCAGCCATTCACGGCAATGAATTGCCAGTGGCTGCCCTACCCGATTTGCTGGCGTGCCCTTCCCATTAATTCAGTGTTGTGTGTGTGACCGTTCCCGGTTTACCTTGAAAGTTGGTCTCCCTGTGTTGTTCCGTAACACGTGTGCCACTGCTTTCAGGGACCTGAAGCCAGAGAACATACTCCTCAGTGAGGGAATGCACGTCATGATCACTGACTTTGGATCGGCAAAAATCCTAGATGCAGAACAAGGTATTGTGCCATTGATCGTCGCTAGATGGCAGCAGTAGTTTTTGTGGTTGTAGCAGGGCGAGAGTCCGCCGCCGGAAGTAGTTGGTCTATAGATTCGTTTTCGAAGTGATTCGTTGGTGTTATCTCATTCAGACGAAAGCAATTCACCGACCGGAACTAGTCCACCAGCTGGCAGCACTGTGCCTGCTAAGCCACGCAGAAACTCCTTCGTTGGTACAGCACAGTATGTTTCCCCTGAACTACTCAACAACAAGCCAATTTCTAAAAGGTAATTTTGTGTGCCAGCACAAGTTTAAATGGTTTCACATACATTGTGCATGTTGTCTACCAGTAGTATTGGCGGTAGCAGTGGCAGCGGTAGCAGTGGCAGCGGCAGCAACAGCAGCAGCAGCAGTGGCAGCAGCAGCAGCAGTAGCAGTACAGCAGCACACCAGTAGCAGCACAGGAGCAATAGCAGGTGTAGCTTTTAGATTTAAGCACTGCTGTTTTGAAAGTAATGTTTTGGCTTTGCACGTTATGTGCAATTTTTAATCATATCCAGTGATTCTTGACATCTTGTGAACAATAAGCTAGTTTTAATACTTAAAATACCTGGAAGGTGTCATTTGTAATACTTCGTTTGTAGAGGAAAAGTGGACGATAACAGTTGTTTACATCTGGTATCCCTGACCTTGATCCTTTTGGAATAGTTATGCGAGTAATATTTCTCATGAATTACGCACAGGTGGCCCCTATTCTAATCTAATCATTAATATGACACACGGATTATTTATCACATAAATGTGTTACGCTTTTGTTTGCATACATGTTCGTTCTATCTCATTATCTGCTATAAATATGTCTCATAAATGCTGTTTTCAGTTTAGACCTTTGGGCACTCGGAGCAATTATCTATCAGT
The DNA here is from genome assembly GCF_000485595.1 of Priapulus caudatus. NCBI lineage: Eukaryota > Metazoa > Priapulida > Priapulimorpha > Priapulimorphida > Priapulidae > Priapulus > Priapulus caudatus. The sequence continues at coordinate 276,511 of NW_014577194.1, read as the reverse complement.
TTTTGTCTGGCCTGCCTCCATTCAGAGCTGGGTATGTTTCTGCCTGACACTCATATATATAGAACTGAACAAGAATAAACCTTGCTATAATGATGTTATTTAATATAGTGTAATATAATGACATATTCTAATTGCATCTTGATGCTAGTAAGTATGAGTTGTCACTGCAAAATTTTCCCCAATTATTAAATTGGTTGACTCGACTCTAATGAATGCTGATTGTGTAATAGAGTAGAATTTAATAAAGAGAGTTTTGTCTCTTTTAGCTACTTATGTTGTAACGCAGTATCTTCATTATTCTCACAGAAACGAATATTTGATATTCCAAAAAGTTGTCAAATTGGAATATGACTTCCCAGAAGGCTTCAATGAAGTGGGGAAGGACCTTGTACAGAGTCTGTTGGTGAGTGTTTACTCATATTAAACAGAGAATCCATATATCCTTAAAATCATATATGTATAAATATATAAATTCATATTCGAGTCTCCGTCTGTTTGTGGGTCAACAACGCATATATATTATTTTGTACTGTATGTGACGAAACGTTACTATCTCCAATGTATCAAATGGCTTCTTGACGGTATTTGCGATCGCACTGGTATTTATTCCAGGTACTGGATGCAAAGAAGCGACTTGGATCTGATGAGTGTGGTGGCTACAAGGCCCTTAAGGCGCACGCATTTTTCAACGGCATCCCCTGGGGCAAGCTAGACATTGTGACGCCTCCACCGATCGTACCGTTCTTACCCGCGGTCAGGGACAACCCAAACTTCAAGAGCGAGGTAACAACGCTTCCGGACATTCGGACGCTTTTGTCGGAGGTGGATGTGGCGAGTGTGCTCGTTGCTGTGTAATGTAAAGTGCAAAATATACATCTATGTATATATATCAGGGGGCCGTTGTCAGAAACAAAATTAGTCGCAACATTAGTCTTACCATTAACTTCCACTCGTAAACCGTTGACAGAAACATCGTAATGTTGCGAGAACGAAAAATCCTCGCAAATATCCTCATAACATTACGAGAGCCCAGACCCTCTCGTAACTTTAATATTAAGATGAAAATAACACATTTAGACTAAGAATTACAATTATAGTGATATTTATGTTTTATAAATAATGAAATTAAAATTGTGTTTTTCTTGGAAAATGGAGCTGTTCAAATCACTTAATTATCTACCGCTAATAAAACAAAACAATACATTTACAAATGGCGTATGGCATTTGTTCTCTTGTTCTAAAGGTTTTCCACGCTTGCCACGACTCTCGCGTCTCGCGTTACAGTGTGAGAATTTGTCTTGTTGTGCAGAATTAATTCATGACCACGTCGTTTTTCATCAAATATTGTTTATATGTGGTTAGCCATCATAATATGCATAAATTACTGTGATGTACAATAAATGTGTATGAATTTGATTTTTGTGATTGATTCTCATCCAATCAGCAGCCTTGTGATGAAGTTCCTGTTATCGTAAGTTTTCTAATAGCTGCGATGTGTTTCTGTCAACGCTAGTCTCGCAACATTAGCATTAGTCGTAAGTGTTATCGTAGCATTAACTTTAGCATTAACTTTACGATGTTTCTGACAATGGGCCCCATGTTCTCATAATTTGTGATTATTTACTTCTCAGTGTTTCCCCTGCATTTACACGAGCGAGGCGGGCCGCCTCGCTCAAATTCTCAGCCGCCACACAGAAATTTGTCCAAAACACCCCCTCACTGACGAAAATCACTGTTCTTCCATTAATAAACTACACTTTATTGAACTAAAAGTTGCGTTCACACGGTCATGGTTTGGCTCGAGCCAAATGGGCTAGATTTGGCTCGGGCCGGTTTGAGTCGGAGCGTTCACACGTACGCAAGTGAATACTGTCTGTCAAATTCAAATTCAAATTCAAATAAATTTTATTGCACAAATATCTCACAGATACTTTGGCAGTATTTTGCGAGATGGCATTGTGTACGATTCAGAGTGTTTACTTACGTTCCGAGTTCAATTATCAATCTTGAAAACGTGCATCCTGATCAAATTTTGCGAATTTTTATACTGTTTTGGACTTTATTTTGTCGAAGTACACGTTCGACACTCGTGGCATCTACCGCTCAACCGATTCTACCGCCCTACCGCTCGCCGAAAGCTGGTGCTAAAATTTGGCTCGGGCCTGGTCCGACGTTTTCGATGGGACCAAATCTGGCACGGGCCTAATTAGGCTCGGGCCAAAAACGTCCGTGTGAACGCGCGGCTCGAGCCAAATCTGGCGTGGGTCTAATTAGGCTCGGGCCAAAAACGTCCGTGTGAACGCGCCTGTAGTCTCTTACAATGTGTTCAGAGTAGCTAAGAATGCACTAAATTGCACCATTTTTTCAAAAAATCTCTGGGGGGATGCCCCCGGACCCCCCTAGCTGGTCGAGCACCTGCGGTGCTTGCTTTGCTAGGATCTCGAAATATGCAAACACACCAAAACCAATTTACCACCTCACAGACCTATTTGGCAAGGGGAAACGCTGCTTCTGATATACATGTGCATGTATATCGCTGTTGCGTCTATTGTATTTCAATAATCTCAATCGATCAAATCAGTCTATTAGTCAGTCGATCGCATTCCATCGGTGTATGCAGTGGTCATGCGAGGTTGACATAAAGGAAGTCCAGCATTGAGACTTACTCGCATTTCTGCACGCGACTACAGATCGATCTCACGGACCTTCCCGGCCTGAGAGACGAACACTTTGCCAACTTGATGCTGGAGGACAAGACGAAAGTCGCGAAGAAGCAGAAGCAGAAGGTCGAGGGGGAGAAGGTGCGCGTGACGCGGCGACCGGGGATGCTCAACATACCGTGCTCGGAGGAGGAGAGGGAGAGCCGGAAGCAGAACCAGGCGTGCAACAACCCGTGGCACAAGTTTGTCGAAGGAAACCTCATCCTCAAGATGGGCTACATTGACAAGAGGAAGGTTGGTGGAAGAAGCCGTTCGTCGCCTGTAAACACGATGGGCAGTCGAACCTGTGTCGGTAGTCACCCCTATAGAGTGGTCATCTATCTGCAAAAGGACACTCTTGGCATTTCCCTTGAGTGACAGTTATAGAGTAGAACTATAGAGTCCCAGACCAGCGGTTTAGAATGTATTCCCTGCCTCATTAGGTGGGTTTTCCTAGAGTAATCCTTATATACAGGGGTGACTGTGTCTGTGTGTGTGTGCGTGCGTGCGTGCGTGTGCGTGTACGTGCGTGCATTCATGTGTGTATGTACACATAACGTACATATACATATATTTGTGTGTGTCTGCGTGTGCGTGCCGTGTACCTGCGTGCATGCGTGCATGTGTGTATATACATATATGTATGTGTGCATGTGTTCGTTCCATGTTTCCAGCTGTCTGATGCTAGGATTGTTCATTTTGTGTTGCGTTGGTTGGTTATGTCAGGTTCTAACCTGCTGTCATGAATAACCAGTAGTTTGCTTATGAAAAAAAATACAAACTGGTTTCAATATAAAATGATTTGCTGCTTACCGTTATACTACAGCTGCAATGTCGTGCGTTTACAGGGACTTTTCGCAAGACGGCGCATGTTCCTGCTGACCGAAGGGCCACACTTATATTACGTGGATCCAGTAAACCAGGTCCTCAAGGGAGAGATACCACTGTCCAAAGATATCCGACCCGAGCCTAAGAACTTTAAGATCTTCTTCGTTCACACAGTAAGCACATCTATCGTTATCTAATAGTCTGAACTACAGGCACAAACTCAGTACACAAGGTTTGTGGTCTATTAGGGTACTATGTTAATGTGGTCACACAATTATCTGTCAATCACTTGTGTTACCAAAGTTACCAAGCAGCAAGGAATACAGGACAGTATAGGAAACTTTCAGGAAGGCATTCATTCCTGTATTTATTGTTACAAAATTTTAAAAGGAAAACAGACTAGTTTACCATTCCTATACGACTTCGTAATATAATATGAATATATATGTATATACGATAGATATATATGTATATATTATCCCTGTTATCTTTCAGCCCAACAGGACCTATTATCTGGAAGATCCCGAAGGCTACTCGCTGAAGTGGTGTGAAGCCATTGAGGAAATGTACCAATTGTACTTTGCAACGGACAGCTAGCTTCGCGCCGATGGTTCACGATTCAACCAAATTCGATCATATGCAAATTAGCGTGTGGCAGTGTGTTTGACACATCACGCTTACATCAAATTCCGCTTATGGGTCCTTACAACGGATCTACCTAGAGTTGCGTGGTGCTATACGATACAGCTCCATCGTAGAAGTAACTATCGCTGTAATTAAATTGTGTCAGGGCGTTGTTCGGTGTCGCGGATGGCGTGGCGCGGCGACTACGGTCGGTGTCTCTCTCGTTTAGTCGCTCTGCCTTGCCGTTTGCATAGTCATGAAATTTACGTGAAGTGCCGGCGTTTCGATGGCGTGATGATGACGCTGAGGGAGCCACTTGTAAAGCTGCCACCCGTTCGTGTTGTGTGAACGTGAGGGAACGCGTGCCGGCCGAACATTCTACGTTGTCGCCATTGACCAACAAATGCTCTCGTTGGAAGTTGGGCGTAAATGGGTTATGCAGTCAAACCTGTGTAAGCAGTCACCTCTATAGAATGGACAGCTGTCTATGAAGCTCACTTCTGGCGTTATCCTTGGGTGACCCTTATGTTCAGGTTTGAGTGTATACGCAACACTGGTTGACTGGGAATGTGGAAGTGAACACGGCAAAGGGACCTCTGATGACATCGCGTGATCAATGTGATGGGGTGCGTGTGTTTAGGAGAACACTGGTCCCCTACTTAACCTAATCATATCTACGTAAAACGTGTTTTTTTAGTAGAGAGAAAGTATTTGCAGAACAGATCTGAGTGGGTGTCAGAGCACTCACTCCTTGTTTTCCCCCAACATTGTATTATTTTTAGTGCAATGATAAACTAACTACAAATAGAAGTTTCATCTGCATTCTCACTGAAAATAATTGACTCACGTGAGCAACTGAAGCTTGACTATCAGTAAATCCTATTCTAGTTATACTTGTAAACCTGAACACTGCTTCGGGTGCGTGCCACATGGCCATGCACACTAGAGTGGTTTACACGAAGGCTTCATTAATTCTGCAAGTCACTCTTGTAAAAGGGCACGATTCTTTTAGCGCAATTTGCGCTCTCTTCTTCCATTATGCTAATTCAAGGGAGAGCTGTACTCGTTCTTAGCGTAGGCGATTCGTTCGGACGGTCGCAGCACTGTTACTGTACTGTTATACGCTGTTATACGCATTCAACGGGCACATTCGCCATTTCTAAGTTTCCTTATAGCAAATTTACGGAGAAGTAAACGAAGAATTGGTGATTGCCTGTAAAGCTAATGCCAGTCTTGATGATCAGTGGCTGCTACGCACTGCTTGTCTCGCGACGGCTGTTTCCAATGTTACATGTTGTACAAAGTATATTGCAAATGGCTTGTAATATTACTATTTGCCACCTCACGACATTCAGGCGTCAAAAGTGTACGTATTATATACATGTAATATAAACAACTTCACGAGGGTGCTTGTTTGAGTTGTTACATAGACCGTAATAAAGTATATATTACCTTTACACATTTTACATATATACGCATCCGTGCATACGTAGGTAGCTTACATGCAAACATGCATGCATTCATACAAGAGTCCATAATAGAATATTTCCTATTATGGACTCTTGATACATACATACATGCGTACTTACTCACACACGCAAACGCACGCACGACAAGCCACGCCCACGCACGCACGCACGCACGCATATCTCTAATATTATTATAAGGTTCTGAATGATTCTATTCCGTTTCAAATTGCGAGAGGAAATCTTATGGAAATCAAACTGCTTTAGAAATTTTTCCGCTCTATTTATTGGTGGTGTTAATTTATGTGTGAAGTAAAGCAAACAATATTGTATTGCAGCTACACATGAAGGTCGTACCCTTAGTATTACAGTACATATCTTCGTTCATCCAATTTAGTGAGTCCACCAAGATGCGTTCGTGCCGTACACAATTGGTGCGTATGTGTTCGTTGTATAGTGGGCTGTTGGTTATGTTTTCTGATCTGTATTGTAATTAAAACGGGAAAAGTAGCAGCCCACAAAAACTTGCTTTATGTCATAGCAATTTCGTTTGTATTGTACAGTGATGCTGGGCATCAGAGACGGACAGTATTTATATAGTCAGTAATTTCTACCTATTGTGTGAAGAAGTAACCGTTTAGGTAATTTTTAATATATCCCTGTATCGATTATCTGAGACCTTGCTTGCTCTTTGGGATGAAGAAACATACCCGAATTATTCTAATTTATCTGGTGCAATTGTCTATTCATTTGTGCAAATGTGCATGCATGATGGTGAATCACAGGTAGGTACTCGCTGGGAGATGTGTGAGGTGTAAGCTAACCCGGACAGATTCGCGTAGGTCGTTCGCAACATTAATATGTCGGGATGCTTGCATTTCCCCGCATCAGGTGTGCCGCCTACTTATGGACATGAACGCCCCCCCTCCCCCTCCCCATCCGGCAGTAAGCTGACACTACTTCACGCTTCCACCTATACTAGAGTGCAGACGAAGTATCACCGCGTATACCTATATACTATTACTGTTACAACATTTTTGCGTGGGAAAGACTGAGAAATATATTGACTGCCAATTTTGATTGCTGTATAAATTACTATGATGTAATAAATATGTTATTATAATTTAAAATATTGTGAGCGTCATCTTGTTGTTGAAACACCTAATGCGTGAGACTAGGGTTAAAACTGATCGGAACGGAAAATGCATTATGATGGATAATGGACTATGTTGATGACCACCCTTCGTTTCACCCCCCCCCCCCCCCGCCAGCACACAGACGCACGCACGAACACATTTACGTTGACTGGGAGCAGCAGCCCATACTAGTCATTACTCGGTGCAATTTGTACATAAGGAATTCAAGCTCGATCAAAAATTAAACCGAATATAACAGGTATTTTCTAAGTAAACTGTTGTTTTTTTACGTAGCAACATATTACAGCACAAATAGCAAATAAAGTTCAGCTATTGCCAGCTATAGTTGCCGATGACCTTCTGATGAGTTGCTGAAAATGATTTCACAAGAAAACTGTACAATATCACATTTAACAATTATAACGAACGAATAGACGAGAAGTTATCAATACTGGAATGCAATAGCTCACATAGCACTTAAAATGGAACTTAGCAATGGTTGCTCGCGGGGAATATTTACACGTATACCCCACGTATACAGGTATAATGCGCCACTATACATTTGTAAAACCATAGATATAACGTATATATAACGGTCGTTCAGAAGGGATATGTTCAGGAATACATAATTAATTGTTAATCAACATAATAATAGTTAATAATAATAATTTATCCGTATTATATTTGATATGTATTCCTGATAATGCTCTCTAAATATATCTAAATTACACAACCAAGCGCAATTTCGAAATGTCCGCAACTGACATGATTGTTAAATATGAGTCTATATATTTAGCATTGCACGCACTACGGAGAGAAACGTGAGAAGCAGGATAAGATAATACGTGTATATGATGTTACTCCTGATATAATGCTAGTCGTGAGACACTGTAAAGTAGTTTAAACGATGTCATGGAACATAAACGTACGTGTTAAGCGCACATGATTGTGAAGGAATCAGGGCGCAACACCTTGGCCGGCATGTATTAGTGTGCAACAGTGAAACTAGTGGTGTTAATTCATCCCACGACAACCATCTCATACAAAATCAGTTTCCATTAATGAAACAGTGATCATAATAATGAGAATTCTATATATGAAGAGCTTATTTGCAAAACTGCTTGTGTCCATTTTGGAGAATTGAGAGAAAACGACAAACAATTATTTGACACGTGGTTCAAACAATCAATCAATTTAAATAATTTTTACATTAGTGAGTAATTATGAGGCATAAATCATAAATAACAGGTGCCGATGGATATAAGCTATTTTGCAACTAAAGATGATTTATGATGCGTCTGTTAAGCAGGATGTGAGCTGTTTTGCAAGAAAAAAAGTACTCAACACGGTACCTATATGTTCACATACTATACATTTGTTTTTGCAAAAAATGAATGCAAGCAGTTTAGTTTTGCAAACAAGCTCTTCATATATTCCACAGACAATGCACTATATGTCCGTGCCTAATAATGCCTGTTGCGAATATAGACCGATTCCAAAGGTCCTGACTGAGGACTTTCAACGTCTCATGGAACCAGTCTAGGACTAATATACAATGTTACACAATCAACCTCCAATGTCCTCTACTTTATTACTTATTTAGGAAAGTCCCTGAACTGTAGCTATACAGGCACTCACGAAAAAAGTGCTTCCTGTTTTTATGGAGAATTATGCACACGGGTTTTTATGCCGTTACGGTGACCCATAATTGTGAAAAACGGATATCTGTAAAAGATTAACCGAGTTGTTTATGGCCAAAAGAAGCAATATAGGATGCTCCACGCACACCACTTAATCCTATAGACATTACTTTAACATCTATATGATCCATATAAATGTCTATTGGCACATGAAAATACACCAATAAAAACACAAGGCTGTTACAGTCATTTCTTCCTCTTCCTGTCCATGACTATTAAACCCTGTTTTCCACTCTATCACCTGCACTCACTGTCCTACAGATTTTCACGGAAGACTACAGTACATTAAAACTATTTTCATCTAACTGAACGTGTTTACTTTCTTTTACTCCTTACTTCTTTTACTCACCTTACGCACATAGCTTCCTTGCTTGCGTTATACTCACCTTACCCACGTACCTTACATTACCATATGCCACTACAGTAGCCACAACATAATTAATGTAGATGCAGTGGTTCAGTAGGACTTGCTTTATCAAGCACATATATGATATACATTGCAATAGCACAGTATTATCAGCTAGATGCCTTAGATGTATACAATCAAATTTTGTGGTCAATAAACGAAGTCAGGATATACCATAGAAAGGCACTGTAAACAAACTATAAATAATAGTATATAATAGCGGCTCGACAGTTGTTATCGTGTTCTGCACGTAGCTGTCATACTGGCAATAGCCACTAACACACCTGGTCAGTTCTGCATTGGAATATCATCCCCCATATTGATCTATCCTTCATGCACACCATGCACATACAATAGCAAAGGAAATAACTTTACCTTATATAGTGTAATTCAAATAAATAAAATGTAAACCACAAGTATGAATAGCCATTGACCCTGAATATTAACATTGCTAGACCACTTTTGTTCATTAGGCTGTACGAGAAGAATAAAAATTTCTTAAAAATTAAAAGCTATATATTACTTATAAAGCTTAAATACCTTGAATACTTATTCTAAAATTTATGACTAGAAAGCTTAAAAAAGCTTGTCTAAATATTATATAATTTATAAATAATTAAATTCTCTAAACGATTAAATCACATTATCGAATGATTGCGCTATTGTCTATGAGCAGACAAACTATGACGGACACGACATGCAAAAGTTGTGATCTGTAATAAAAGTAATCTTACAACGCTTCAGAGTTGTATAGCAGGGTAGCTTGGTTATGTTGCACAATCGTTATCTCAGCTGGAGTCTGTTCCCACGGCTCTCCGTCCACCTGCATAGGTGCATTGCCACCTCGTAGTGTCAACTGTGGACAGAGAAATGCACCGAATGTAAACCAGGGGGCTGTTGTAAGAAATGACGTAGATCTACAATAATAACCATTATCAGTACTGTTTATTAGTACAGTACAGTAATGTCAAACTTGTATATTACGGTCATTCAATAAAAATTCCAAAAGTGACTTTTATAGACAGGTGTTCGTTCCATAGACGTGACTGCTAACATGTGTTTACTTGTATCACAAACATAGAAAAAATTACGACCAATACCAATATTACGACCAAAATCTTTTGGTCAACAGCCCTCAAGGAATAATGAGGGACAAGTAAAGATTAGGTACAGATTATTGCTTGGCGCACCTTTACAGTTTTTGCTTGCCCGAGTAAAACAGGTTCTGACAGGCCAACTTGAAGCTGTGCTATGTGAAATGATGAGTAGATGCCAAGTACTTCCAATAAGCCATCATCTGTCCTAGAGAAGAGAAACAGTACAACGACATGTACTCATGTTTTATACATGACAGGATATGATTAGCAAAGGAAACTATTTTCGTATGAAGGAGGAAGGTATGGAGGTTCGTATTAAGGAACTGTATTAGAGAATACGAGATTTCTCTGGCACACATGCCAAAGATTTTTGTGCATGAAATCCTAATGGACCTAATGGACAATTTCCAAGTAGAAGCCAAGATAACGACAACGCTACCTGTAGACAGGCTTCGGCACGCTTGTGATAAGATCGAGAGGTCTGACGCCGGCTCCCCACGACCCGATGTTGAGAACAACAATGGCCTCAAGGGCTGGCATCTGCACCACTGCCCCATCAAGCTCCAGCTGCAGTGAATACATGAACAGTAAATGGTAAAAAAGGGTTCAAATTACGAAATTATATACGACACTTTGCCTCGTGCGTTATAATTGCAGTGCAGTGTACCTTAACTTTCTTGTGGAGATCAATGCACTCGCGTTCCAAAACGTCCTTGGTGCCGTACGTAACGTACGCCAACTGCTAAAAGGAAAGCAACCACAAATGACTGCAGATGCTTGTACATCTCAAACAAAATCACACCACGGTATGTAGCAATGTTTACCAACACTGAAAGATGAATAGTTTATTATTAAACAACGTTTCTGTCTTGATGCGATATGAGGGCATTCAATTACTCATAATATTGCTATCATACACCGGTGTCCCTTCGTTGTATTAAGATAACATGTGTAGTACATTTAATTTCCTAGAGGTGCCACCACCGAGTCAGCCAGCAGGAAGTCTGACAACTAAAGAATACAGTAAGTCATACAATCAGTGTCCAATTTTAAAAGTAACTTTTTCATCGGAGTTTTTACCATTTTTCAGATTGATTAACACAGGAATATCGACAAAAGTACCACATTTGGCTGTTATACCACAATATTGGGAGCAGAGAGGTAATATCAGATATCATTGTCGTATATGTTATCACTGTACCCCTGATGAGGCCATGAATGCAGGTGGGTAGTTGCTTCCCACTCCTTACTTACACACACCTTATTAATGAATCTATTGCTGAAGATTCCAGGAGCAGCCTTGCGACTCTTGTCAAAGTTCAAAGTGACAAGAGCATCCACGCCAAGAGACACGTAGTTGTTCATAAATAACGTCTGGTGAAATAGCGAGTTAGGGAATTACTGACTGCCTATATAGCAATTCTATTTAAATCCGGTATCTTAATTCAAATCAATTCAGAATCAAATACAGATATCGCACTAGCATCCATGTCAATATATATATTATATTCATAATCATTCACATATATGTGATGCACATCTCTCACAGTGTTCTAGCATTGCAAGAAATGGTCGTGATTTCTTTATCTACAGCACGCACATGCATATTCATAAATGATTACCTTTCCTGGTTTCCTTAGGCCTAGATGTCGTGCATGTTTGATTCTGATCTTCCACCTGGTCAATGCAAAACAAACACACGAGTTCTACAGTTTATAGACTTTACAAAACAGCACTTGAGATTTGTGACATCTGAGAGTCATCAATCAACTCATGTCTTTTGGATACACACACATAACGAGTTGCTTATTCGGCAAAAACACACCTGTCAAATCTGACCGGGGTCGCTTGTGTAACCTTGTCCAGAATGTCATGGATGTCCTCACCTGAGTAACCTATACCCCAGCCCAACACTCGTGACAGGTCGTTACCTGTCCCCAGAGGTATCAGCCCGACGTGAGGAGCTGGCTACAACAAACAGAACAGACTACTCTGCTGAATTGTGCCTCCCATGATTCTTTGTTTGACCCAAACCACATATATAAACGATTTTATACACCGAATGGTATACAATGAATTTTTAATTGCCATACAAAGATTTACAACAAATGTCTTGCCTAGATTTTTTAACTAGGTGCCAGGCATAATATAATGAATATCTATGAAACTTCTAAATGGCAAATAACCTCATTCCCCCCGAAATTTTCATCAAACTATCTAGGCATACAACTACAAATTTATTTAGTTTTGAAATGCATTGAGAATATCTACAAAACAGTTGCTTCAGTAAATATTTTGAATTCTTCAAGAAATTAAATGATTACATGTGATAAAATGAAATCCTACATATCATTCCAAGAAACAAAAGTACATGCTTTTGCAGCAATTGCTGAGTTGTTTTGTGGTGTGCAGGTCAACTTACATCCAATTTCAGCTTGTCGATGGTGGCTAGCACCCAGCCCATCGTTCCATCGCCCCCGCATACTAGCACTCTACACACGTGGTCGTGGATCATACGACACCACTCCAATCCACTCTCCAGTGGCAACTCGTCTATATCTATCACCTAACACACAGAATAATTTATTAGTATTATTATCAAGTTTCACATTCGCCACATAGTTATGGGAGCCTGCAAAGGCATGCATACACCCATGACCCATGCATGGTGCACGTGCAAACATACATGCACATGAGAAAAGAGAGAGAGAAAGAGGAGAACAAAAGAGCAAGAGAGCAAGAGAGAGAGAGAGAGAGAGAGAGAGAGAGAGAGAGAGAGAGAGAGAGAGAGATATATAGAGAGAGAGAGAGAGAGAGAGAGAGAGAGAGAGAGAGAGAGAGAGAGAGAGAGATATATAGAGAGAGAGAGAGAGAGAGAGAGAGAGAGAGAGAGAGCGCGAGAGAGAGAGAGATATATAGAGAGAGAGAGAGAGAGAGAGAGAGA
>NW_014577194.1:250518-263586 GCF_000485595.1 Priapulus caudatus | reverse complement strand
GGCGTGTGTGAGAGAGAGAGAGAGAGAGAGAGAGAGAGAGAGAGAGAGAGAGAGAGCTAGAGAGAGAGAGAGAGAGAGAGAGAGAGAGAGAGAGAGAGAGAGAGAGAGACTCACCTGAGCTGGATTGAGTATGCCACGGAAAAACTCCAACAGATGTATGCCATCTCTGTTCCCACTTTGTTTAGTTGCTATGACGATTACAGGACTCCAGGCAGGATCATCTGTCGGTGGGACAACAGAGTCAACAACTAGGTGTTTACGACCCTTCCAGCCCACCTGCTTCAAGGTAATGCAGTTGGAAGGCACTATCATATTCTGCAAAGTAAGCCCATTCGAATTAGCTATACTACCTTCTTATAGATGTAATGCAAACATGATATAACTTAAACAATATAGAATCAACTAAAACAACATATGGCTTACGTTTTTTTAAATATATTACAGGGGAGTAGATCGAACCAGGCTATCTCCTACTCCACAAGTGCAGGAAAGGTGTAAGCATCTTGGAATCATGTCACCGTGTCGCGCTTCATTACATAAAATCAATATAATTTCAAAATAAATCCAAAATATTTACTGGAGTAACAGCTGATCTGTTGCCTGTCAAACTCATTTTACAAGATCCATACAGAAAACCTCAATCCTAACGTCCCACATATATTGTTGATGGCCACAGCAGAAAAAAACCCTCGTTAAAAGCACTGCCACGTTTTTACGAGGAGCACGTTTCCCCATTGTGCTCGTTAGGATAATGACATCACGCGTCACGCACCTTGTACTTGCCCAGATCGCAGCGCATTGCCGTGAGGAGGTGCATGCAGTGCGTGTGGATGCTACGCTCGCACCAGCAGCATCGCCAGTCTCCGACGTCGAGTTGCTCGCCGCCCCCGCACGACTCGCCGCACGCGCAGCATCCGCTCGCCATCAGCAGGTTGCCGTGCACCCAGTGATGAGTGAGTGGCACACCGAGCTCCTGCAACATATCGTAAAATCTCATGCCTTGTCTTGTCTGGTACTCTACTAATCGCCTGGTGTGGCTACACACATCGCTTTGATAACCTAATTTTTTTTCACATTTTCTTTACTGCTGTTAATTACATTTTTGAATGAAGCCGCATCAGGAGCAGTCTCGGTAGTAGGTAGTAGTGCATTCCATGTTGGAATTGTCCGGGGATAAAGAGAGTATCTGTATCATGTACGAGGAAGCTACGTCTACGTCGACACACCCGTATACACCCGGTGGTCACAACTGATTAAACAGTAATAAACACACTGCTACTTTCCCTCCGGGAAAAAGGCTTCCGACGTGTACTTTTTTGTAGAAGTTTAAGGCTTGGCCGGTAAAATTATTAGCGGGGTGCGTGACTGGTATTTATAGCTACAAGTTTGCATGCTTTCTCTCACTAGGGGGTACCTTCCGCGATACTAGACAGTGAAAAACTCTTTACACTCTAGTGCATTAAAAAAATTGTGAATCATGACAGAATTCATATTAACAGTCAATAGCAAGTGCTTTGTTACCGGAGGTTTGGCATTGAGACACTCTTTACACTAAAACTATGAAACTTAATTGCAAATTGTGATAGGAATAATACTAACAGTAGCAAGTGCTTTGCAATGCAGCGACTGGTCTGCAGTCGTCATGCAGTCTACATCCACACAGATGCCACAACAATCACACAGCAACCCTTCCGCAAAATGTGACGTGCACACTGCGCAGTAGAGTGGGCGACACATCACTTCTGTCGCACACCACCGGTGTCCTGAAAAGGAATTTCAGTAAATAAGGTCGAAAAATCTTAAATTGGTGGGACACATACCAGGGGTCAAAATTAGATTTTTATTATGGTATCCATTCGGGATACCAGGTATTGAAATCTGGTATCCCCCCAAAGATCTGGCATCCCATTTTTTGGATAGTAATTTCAACAATGTTGGTATCCAAAATCTTGAAATATGCAATAATAGCATTTGAAAATATGTAATGTAATTAATATGTAAAATGAGTAATGTATATATAAAAACATGAAAACAGATTCACAGATATGCACAGACAAGTACACTGCAAACGTATTGTCTGGTTCGCTTAATACAATGTATACACATCACATTTATAATCAACATCGGCTACGCTTACGCTTGCCCTTGCAAATATGCTCAACAGCCACTATCCCGATTTTGATTTTTTTTTTACTATCCCGGCAGGATACCAAGCATTGAAATCTGCAGGAGTGCATAGTATACCAGGAGTATATATAGCATGGGTGAACAATAACAGATCTGTTATTATTCCCCCCTGATATTAGCATATATATACATGTGTGGCAGACACATGATAACACCAGGGCTTATCCCTTGACAAGGGATACATGACAATCATCCCCATTTTCGTCTGTAATTTATAAAGCATAATTAACTTGCGGTACTATAATTTACAAACACAATTTTGTATTTGCTGCTCTTAATAAGTCATTATAGAAGCGCTTCAGCTGTCACCCACACACATTGCAAAACGTGCAAATGCTCATGAAGGAATACCTTTTCTTGTGTCCCGCACTGGAATTTCATAATGTCTCTTTCGCCTCTTTATAAGGGTAATTATTAGTACTGTTCCCAGGAATACCATGGCGACATATAATGAAATCCTGCTGGGTGGAAGATCTCCCCACATCACAGTGCTCTTTGCCTTTGGTTCCACATTCTCCTCCATATTGTTAGCCTACTGAACGTATGTAACTCTGTATTATCTGTAATCGCATATATTTTATATTATGGACTGTAACACAGAAAATTGCACAGCTACAAGTACATAATACATACTTGTGATAGCAATACTGTACTGCTGTACTGTCAGTAGTAATAATATTGATATTGTTATGAATAATCCGTATTAATCGTAAAAAACCACAACTTACAAGTACACAGTTACAACTACTGAACTAGTAGTAGTAGTAGTACTGGTAGTGCAGCTCATAGGGTCTATGTCCCCCAGGGTACTGCCGGAACGTACCCTGGTCACTATTTGATATGGTTAGGGTTAGGATTAGGGTTAGGGTTAGGGTTAGGATTAGGGTTAGGGTTAGGGAGTAGGCGTAGGCGACTCCCTAGACTCGTTAGTGTCTGGGTGAGGTACGGTCCGGCATATTAGATATAGTACCAGGGTACGTTCCGGTATACCGGACCGTACCCAGGGTACGCTCCGGCAGTACCCCGGGGGACATAGACCCTCTCAGCGGTAGTGCATGGTAGGACTTAGTCCGCAAATGCAGACGTTATAACTCCGCTTTGCTAATCTCAGGGTGCGGGTTTATCGTCTGCAGTCACCCTTGTAAAAATTGTTGCAATTTTTGTTGTGGGCATTGGATAGGTGAAACGAGTAGCAATGAGGGCGTGACAGGGGTATATCCAACCCAAAATATCAAGTACAGAACTTCCGTTTGTCAATATCGCTTTCCGAAGACTTTATCTCTGTTTCAGAACTTTGTTTTCATGCAATAATTCATCCTAGTAAGAGTAACTTCGATATTTTTGGCCATATTCACTTCGATCGGCCAATGAAATTCACTTCCTGTAGTTTCGGGTTCACTCGGAAGATTAACTGGACCATAGTCTATAGATGGCACGAACTATATTTGAACATCGGGAATAGCCGAAGTAACCGGAAGTGATTTTCATTGGTTGACAAATGTGAATGAAGACAGACCATTTTGGCATGATGTTTATATTTACCATTAGGTTAACAACGATATATTCTTATGTTGTGGCCGCTACCAGGACATCATAGCGTGCATGCACGTAGATAAATGATTCAAGTTCAGATTAAAGTAAGTTCCACGCAACGTATATATCGGGCGCATATATTACTAAAAAGTGCCACCTCCAAACTGGAGGTGGCTTTCCGTGATTGAGATAGACACGGCCGCAGACCCCATTACTAGGGACTGCGTCGGCTCGGACTAGGACTAGGAGTAGCCACTATACTCTCTAGCAGTGCAGCGAGTACTACATTTGACTTGCTTCGCTGCGTCACATTTGCACATTACTGTTATGTCGGTTCAAGGATAGAGAACATGGGTCCCAATAAAACCAATGTCATTTACATCAATATAAATATAATATTATATCAATATAATAGGTTAGGGTTATGGTTAGGGTTATGGTTAGGGTTAGGATTAGGGTTAGGGTTAGGGTTAGGGTTAGAATTAGGGTTAGGGTTAGGTTTAGGCACATTGGTTTTATTGGGACCCATGGCCATGTTCTCTATCCTTGGGCCGTTATGTCTAATGTCAAATGATTAGTCTACACACGACTACTTGTTACTACAAGTACAACGGCCCAAGGATAGAGAACATGGGTCCCACTAAAACCAATGTGCCTAACCCTAACCCTAATTCTAACCCTGACCCTAACCCTGACCCTAACCCTAACCATAACCCTAACCTATTATATTGATATAATATTATATTTATATTGATGTAAATGACATTGGTTTTATTGGGACCCATGTTCTCTATCCTTGAACCAGTACAACTACAAGTACAAGTTACAACATCATCATCATATTCATGATCATGTTTACCACAATTTCCCAAGTTAAATGATTGCATGAATTCCGTCACGCAAGCGCAAGCTGTGTAACGCGGGAATAGTAAATATGTGCCACAAGAACATATGATACAATATAATGATAACAGAAATGCTACATACCTTATAATATTATATAGTACCTATAAAAATGGCTATATTATATTGTATGACGACGAGATACTAGAATCTCCGCATTTATTTACAGAGGCGGCCATGTCCGATACCAGCGCCGACTAACGGTAAATATAGCAATCATTTCACCACTTCACAGCGAGAATGAAGTTTTATTTAATTCACTCTCTAAGAAACGGTTATACATCGAATGTGTATTGATGTTAGCCTAGGATAACCTTTATCAAAGTACAGACATTAAATAAAACATAATATGAATAAACAAAAGCCGCAGAGATTACGGTTTGATTTTTTGGACATTTTTTTAGCTCACCTGGACATCGTCAAGATGAGCTATTGCGATGGGGCGTCGTCCGTCCGTCCGTCAACATTTGGCTACGGTCAACGATAATTGTTACCGGTTACGGTATCTGGATCCAGTGGCGTAGGGGGCTCCAGAATTTTTTAACAGGGAGGGGGGGCAAAAACAGCGAACTGCGCAAAATAGTGGATCGATGAATTAATATTTTAATGGTTTCTCCGCCTCCCTCTCCACACCTCTGTGTTCCCCACCTCAGGCTCTAGCTCTGCGATCTTTGTTTTGGGTGCCATGCATGCAAAAAGGTGACATTTTTGTTCGTTGTTCTCTGCTCCCGTTCGTTGTTCGCTGTTGTGACTGTTCAGTGGTAGATCCAGAAGTCCAAGGAGGGGGTGTGTATGTTTGAAAAACAGGCGGGGCCGGGGTAAGGAAGGAGGTCCTGCTCCAGAAAATTTTGAAAATGTAGATAGCAGGAGATGGTATTTGAGGCACTTTTGAGTACATGTACAGCCTTCAGTCTGACTATGACAATTCTCTTTTTTTTCTAACTTTCGGATCAACAGGGGGGGGGGGCCATGGCCCCCTCGATCCTAACTACGCTATTGTCCGGATCGGTCAATGTATAGGTAGGTAGCAATGAGTGGAAAAACATACAAATGTATAATCGAAAATCATAGAAATTTAAATTCAATATGGTATATTTTGACACCAATTATATCTCCAATGTACATAATCAGATGATATAGCATTTTAGTTAGTTACACACGTTCACAAATTTTTGATAAAAGGGACCATATGTCTTCATGGTTACGAGACTTGGGGATTTACTATAGTACTTTATAAGTTAGAGTTAAGGAAACGTTCTCGCAGCCAGGGGGACATGGGCCCTTTAAACCAAACCATTACCATCCTCAATTTCCTAATATTTCAATATGCTTCCAAGGAAATAAACAACATATGTACATATTTTGCAGAATAGAGCAATAAGGGTCCTACAAACAATGTGGTCATAAATAAATAATAATAATATTGAAATGCCTTTGACATCCAATGAAGATTCAATTTCATATTACACACTATTCATATATATATATATACTCTTAATGACACATGCAGTAGTCTTCCTCACATGAAAAAAGTATTCAAACGTTTATCTGCAGTCAGCAGAGTAACGAGACAGCAACAGGAACGTCATAGCAAATATTTATCCATCATCTGAGCAAGAACATCTGTGGATCGATTCTTTGGATGATGGATCGGCTTTGACTGGCTCGGTTTCCCTGACGTCTGTGGAAACGTGTAGCTAAGGAACTTCATCATTAAAAACCCGAGTAAAATCTATTTAAAAATGGTTTAAAGCTGTCGATGGTCATTTGCTTACAATGCTAGTGCCGCCAGCACACCTGCATCCCCTGATGGCGTTTCACTATGAAACTTTTCAGCTGCAAGCTACACACCAAGGGCATTTCTTATTTGTTAATTTAAGAGGACGAGGAGGAGTAGGAGGCGGAGGAGGAGGAGGATTAAGAATTTTCCTATTAATTTCTGTTAGACTATGTATGTACTGATAATAAACGAAAAGTCGTTCAGGTAGTAGTTAGGTATATATATATAATTGCACTTTTGTTATTAGCACCCCTGTGTAAATAATGGAAAATGAAAATCCTAAAGAGTAACTCTGTCAGAGGGTGGCACAGTTGGATAGTGTTATCGCAGTACTCAAAATCCTACAGTGTCCTACAGGCTACATGACATATGTATCTGTATGTTCAGCCTTTATCAAATGAATAAAATATTTGATTTTCATTTTTTTTGTTTCATGTTGGCAATAGAAAGGATACGAGCTTGACAGTCTTTGATGTACCGCCTAAACCATCATAGCCAGTCTTAAACTGTAAAAAATAAAACCAAATTAAATTTCCTAATTAATATGTTCATTTTACAAATCCCACCAAAAATTATTAATATTAATGAGTAGACATTAAAACTGCTATCATATGCACACCTAATTATATCAGGAGTATATAATATAGTCTATATTATACGCTATATAATTATATATATAATTACATTGACTAACTATCTATCGATCATTTATACGTACGATACACGAAGAACTGGAAGCCGTGGTGGAGGCCTTTTTAGTTGTCATGTAAGCACTAACCCGGGGGAGATTGTTGCAAGAGTTCGACTTCTGTAATTAGAGCATGTATTAAATGAACCACAAATATGACTTTCAATAAATATCAGTATCAACCAATCAATTCGCATAAAAGTGAGGAACTGTTGTGTCAGATGCTTAAAATACTCACAGCTTTCATTGATTTTGCTTTGGAAGCAATCTTGAGTGGAGGAAGAGTGTATCTGCAAGAGAATGCAACAGTTTCGAGTTTTCAACTCTAATCTCAGATCATACAATTCTAACATCGCATTAGCTAATGCATGTAGTATCTTCACAATATCTAATGCATACAGTACAATCACAATAGAGTGAATAACAGTTAGCACATGCTTTGTGAATGACATTTCTGGATATGCATCCTGAAATCGACGCCAACATCACTAGACCACAATCACTAGCAGAGCATAAACCCGTGTCATCGCGGCTCCTAGTCTTGAAAACGGAATTTAAAGACAAACCAATCGCTTACTCGTCGCATGCCTGGTGCAGTCTCTGCGTCGCGGGGCTCGGCTTCACAAACTGCGGACTGCAAAACTTGTCGCCGTCTTCCTCCGGCGATGACAGTCGCACTCGCTTGCTGCCGACGTTTCTCTCCGCAAGCGGCGAGTTGAAGACGCTGGAGTTCGCGCGAACAACGAGATAATCGTTATACACACCCGAGCAAACGTCACCACGTCATACGACCTGTCCCCCAAAAGAAGCTGCGAATGCTAGTAATTGAAGGAAACTGCTCCAGCAGAGCATTTCAAAGCGAGATATACTCTAGAGTTATCTCGACGGTCTAGTAAAGTAATCTTGCCTAATCAGCGGAGCGTTTAGTTAGAGAACTGCCTCAAAGAGAGATGTCGATTCTATAGCAATGCTAGCTGTTTATCAATGAAACACTAACAAAACACTCACGTCTCTCTGGTTGCAAGAACTATGTCACAAGGACCATTATTCTTTGCACACGCCACGTATGCAAACATCTATACTACATAGATCTTCTGGCAGGCTGTGAGAGCCCTAGGTCTCTATCGTGTGAAATCTACCTTTCTCTAATATGCTGGATTCCAGGTTTTCCTCGCACAGCACTGTTCTCCATCAGCATGTCTACTTTCTTCTTCAGGCTCTACATTTATAAAAAAAAATTCACAAATTTATAAACTTTTGGAAACAGGTATCCCCCCCTCGTGGCAGGTAAATAGAGCAAGCAATTCACCAATCTATCTAAGCAAGATAACCACGCCTCCTTGGATACTGTCGCAGGGTCAGTCAAGCTCACACGGTTTGTGTGTGGTCTTACTTGCGTGGATGCCAAAATGTCGACTTTGCCTGTATTTCATGACTAAGAATTTATAATCTCACGATATATCGTCACAACCACTCTACTGCTTGTCTTCGCCATCAATGTCCCTGTCACAGAAAGAGACTATTTGACTGCCGGGGCACTTGGCTGCTCCGATCATTCACAATAACACTCGAAAGTACAAATCGAGTCGCCATGGCAATGCAGCAGTACACCACACTGTAGCTGAAGCCCACAGGAGTGAAGCGTACAGGCTGAACGAACCGAACGAGCGGATTACCTCTATTGATGACTCTGAGTGTTCGAGGTCATTCTCCGCCATGCTCAGCTGCTCCTGCAGCGTCACTAGCTCCCGCCGCTCCTGATTCAACTGCAAGTAATCTTAATTAGCAGGTGGTTGTTGATATACTGTGTAAACGTATGCTTGTAGTTCCGTTTCATTGTACAGAGTGATTCCGGTATTTACATGTACCCGTCAGTCCCATAATGCATAGGGGTTGTACCACGAGATCGGGAGTAAACATGGCGTAAAGACTTTACTCGGTATCTGTGTTTGTCCTGTTATTTGTTGAACCTACACGTTATCAACATTGTTGATATACTGTGTAAACGTATGCTTGTAGTTCCGTTTCATTGTACAGAGTGATTCCGGTATTTACATGTACCCGTCAGTCCCATAATGCATAGGGGTTGTACCACGAGATCGGGAGTAAACATGGCGTAAAGACTTTACTCGGTATCTGTGTTTGTCCTGTTATTTGTTGAACCTACACGTTATCAACAGTGGTCATGTTGCTAGAATAGTTTACTGACCCACAATAGTTCAGAATATCGTCCGCTCCACGACAACTTTGTCCGTGCGACAATCAAAACTTCAAAAACTGATTCGACTTTGAAAACCAGCAATTTAGTTGGACACAGCAGGCCTTTACAGGGTAAAAGTCATGAACAGTGGCTATCAGTTTGTCAAATGCGAGATGTGCATCTTTCGCTTGTATTATTGCACTCACCACATTTTCTACGCATAAGAGTCGTTTCTGTAGTTTCGTGCATTCAGCATTCACTTTCTTCCTGCCTGCTGTAGCTCCAGCCAACTCTCTGCATTAAATTAATAAGACATTAGATTACATAGGTGTAGGTAAACACAAGGCATTTCATCTAAATACAAGGTTTACAACAATCAAAACAATACATAAATAAAAAATAATGTGAGAATTTTAATCAATAAAAAATTTTGTTTTATTTAAAACCTGAAATAAATGTTTAACAAAATATAATCTACCGTTGCAACATGGCAACCTTCCTGTCCCGATAGAATGGCTTGCACACTATAATGGCCAAAAAGCAGGTGGTTTAATGATGTAAGATATATTGAGTGACACCAGTATAAAAATTCCAACACTGTCGCAATTCATTCGAACATCCCTCGCAATTCTCTCATAACATTAATAACAGTATTTTGATGTTAGTTTGTGTGCTACGCATAGTTGGTTAACTAGTTATTCAGTGAGTGAGTGAGTGAGTGAGTGAGTGAGTGAGTAAGTGGATTGGTCGGTCAGTTATTCCTCTTCATTTCGGCCTAGCTGCTGGAGACATCAGACTGTGGCACAAGTGTGTTACAAGTATATATTCGTAGGTCGAACCAAACCTCGTGTAGAGCGTGAGTCTTTTGCGTAGCTCTGCGGCATCTTGGCGTGCTGCCTCCGCAGCCTGTGCCTGCTTCTCCACCACCCTCAGCTGGTCCTACAAGCAAGGTCGTAGCAGGGGTCAAATTTGTATTTTTCTTTAGAGGACACAGGCAAGGGATGTCTTTGGTTTACTCAGAAATATCAGCACACTATGGCAAATTGGAGGAGCACCAAGGCAAATACTGCATTCAAAGAGGGGTTATCAAAGCCATTTTCTTCTCAACAACACTTTTTATAAGGGACAAGGAGGGACGCATACACTACATGGGATTTATGTGAAGGGCACAGAGGCATACCATGTATGCAAGAGAGGGCACTTTATCGGTGTGGATACCAGCCAACTTTCAGGGGCATAATGGCATTCATGTTTTAGGAAAACATTCCCTAATTATCCTCTTTCTTATGACTGTGGGTTGCATTCTCCTGAACAAGCAATACCTTCTTGAATTGCCTTACCTTGAGAGCCTGGCGAACCATTTTCTCGTTTTTAACGGATTCCTGAAGCTTTTTACATTTCTCCTTCTCTCTGTCACATTTGATGGAGAGCAATTCATTTTCTTTCAGAATCTTGGCAATTTTCGAATCTGGATAATTATAGATGAGAATAACACACATTGACTGGCACAATAAATACCCTGAAGCTACCCAACTCAACTGAACTTGTTTCATTATTAATCGACGTGTCTGATCCCAGTTTCAGACTAGTGTTCAGCTAAACTAGACTTTATTGATGCTACATATGCATTCTTACTATCAATATGATTAAAAAATTGAAATCCAACTTTAAAAAAAGTAGTGTTATGTTTACCGACATCCGAGGTTGTCAAATTTGCTTTGGTTGCAACTCATGTATTCACTAATTTTGACTGTGTATATTTGCATGTGTATATTTATAATAGACATACAGTAAAATCTGTGTTATTGCCTTCAACCTCTACAAAACAGACACTTGACAACAAATGAGAATTGACACTTTGACACTTCCATTGAGTGCCAATTATACAATGAAAGCACCCCTATAGAAGCGACACCTGTCTATATAGGCCACTTTCGGGGTTTCACATAATTCACCTTATATGCAAGTTTGACTGTGTTAGTTTCATATTGAGAAAAATTTACCTTTGGCTAGGATGGCTGCATTCAATGACTGCAGTTGATTGTGAAGATGATCGGGATCATGCCCATCTCCATCCCCCGGATCTTCAAAGTACAGCCGCTGGATGAGTTGTCTCGTTGTACATCTCGCACGGCACGTCGGACACGTAGATGACTCTTTAAGCCATTGACTGACACTGCATATGCAATTCTTAACATTACATCTTATTTACAAATAAATTTTACAAGTCTACAATGTAAGATGCATGTGACTTTGAGTTTAGCATGTGATGTGAAATGTTATCGTATCAGAGTACTCACCAGTGAAAATGAAATGTATGTCCACCTGTAGAAGTTACTAGTTAAGGAAGATAACAGTAAATCACTACAATGCGACTACAAATTACAATTAATATTATAATCTCTTTAATTTTTACTAATACTAGTACTAGCTACATGATGAATGCCAGAATGGGGACTACTGCTATAGGCTAGCCAAGACATTTTTGATTATATTTACTATCTCAGTATCTGAGTATCCTTACACTCTGACTGCGATGGGCCTACTCAGCTACTGACGACTACGGTCTAGTAGTGCGTTTTAGTACTGAGTACTACTAGTAGTAGTAACAATCCACTAAGACCTGGAGGCTCTAGTCTAGAGTAGAGATAAGAGGCGCAAATCCACTTTAGGCACCTTAGGTATCACAAAGAGATGCACAGATTTCTGTGTATCATCAACTGATGCACAGACTTTCCGTATATCAAGGAATGATGCAAAAACCCTAACCCTAACCCTAAGTCATAAAGTATAACCTTAGGTATCACGAAGTGTGTTAAGGTTAGGGTTAGGGTTACTGCCCACTGGTTAGGCTTAGGGTTAGGGTTTTTGCATCATTCCTTGATATACGGAAAGTCTGTGCATCAGTTGATGATACACAGAAATTTGTGCATCACTTCGTGATACCTAACTGTGCCTAAAGTGGATTTGCACCGGCCTAGTGTTGTATCTTATCTCGGCCTACCTACACTACACTCTACAGTTTAAATGCATCGAGGCAATAAATAAAGGATACACGAAACAGCCGATATTTGTTTGGTAGCGTCAAAATGTTCAGTGCAAATTTGACATACACCTCTCATGGTTTAAACAGAGCTTATAAATCAAATAAGTTGATTTATATGCTCTGGTTTAAATGTTTAAATTCACGCGCTACCATTTTACTAACAAAATGTTCTCTTGTTGATCATCGTCATCGTCATAAATATTATCAGTCTTCTTTTCGTTTATTTTCTATATCTTGTCCGTTAATGGCTTTTCTAGTTTGCTTTTCTTTTTAAATTATTATCTTTTAATATATTTTATTTCTTTTTTAATTTTAAAATTTGTACCTATCAGTCATTTGGTGTGTAGCACATATCTAGTGTCTTCTATAATCAGATAGTTTTGCGGCCTAAAAATATTTCGAGTAAATAAAATAAACACCTGGACCCCAAAACGATTTATTACTTAGAGACAGTTGCGGGTATAGAGATAATGAAAATATTACGCTGCATATGTGCTGCAGAATCCGGGAGATTGGCTACTGCACGAGTCCAACGGCCGGATTTTGGCTAACGCTCCCCCGCTCCATTAGGAGTGTTCCCAACTTTGATATCATTAATGATTAATGATTAATGATTGATAATCTTAACCCTAACCCTAACCCTAACTCTAACCCTAACCTAAATGACATTAAACCACAAACTAATATATGACCATGACCATGCATATATATATATATATATATATATATAT